>NC_056726.1:236619793-236919793 GCF_019279795.1 Protopterus annectens
TACAGAGCAGCTGCATGGACTTGGTTGTAAACACCACACATTTCAAAGGAACCAGACTCTGTTTGTAACATTTTGTTTTGAAATAGGTGAACTGAAATACCTTATGCTATATGGAAATTTGGAACACTGTATTTTTCTTTTGGTTATGTTATTCACCAAAACCTAACTTTTGTGTTATTCATCCTAAATAAACCTTCTTACATTTTAAAGAAGTGCGCAAAGCTGATTTTTATAATAGCAACATACTATAGTAGGGAAGGAGAGGAACATGTTTAAAATGCATCAAGGCAGTTAATCAACTGGTGTACAAGATTGCACAAATTCAGGGCTAAAGAAATTTGCCCTTACCCTGTGTTTGTGCAATCTTTAAGTTAGTGTATATAATTAGCAGGAGTTGTGGAGGAAACAGTCCCCTCCACATGTATATATATGTATGTGTGTGTGTGTGTTTGTGTGTGTGTATGTGTGTGTGTGTGTGTGTGTGTGTGTGTGTGTGTGTGTGTGTGTGTGTGTGTGTGTGTGTGTGTGTGTGTGTGTGTGTGGGTGTGTGTGTGTGTGTGTGTGTGTGTGTGTGTGTGTGTGTGTTTGTGTGTGTATAGAGAGAGACACAGGGAGAGAGAGTTTATAATGAATAATCGCTGGTGAGTTTGATCAAAACACAAAACTGTGAACAAACTCATCTGAGATTACCATAAATTGCAACTAAAATCAATGCAAAAAAGTAAATGCAAGTGCAAACCAATAGGTTACATTTGCAATTACAAAAACAAAAACAACTTATATGTGAGGGCTATGCACCCACCCCTCCGCACCGCTGGTTATTAAATATACTACCTGTATGATCGCACAAACACAGAAACAGAAAAAGCCCAAGAATTATGTAATTGTTGCTATAATGAACTTCAACCATTATGTAATTCAGCCAGCTGTACCACTGATGAAAAACACCAGCATTTCAGCAGATGATGCAGTGCATAGAGTGGTAACTCATTAAACACTTATCCCTCTCCCTCTCTCTCTCTCTCTATATATATATATATATATTTATATATATGTATATGTATATATTTTTTCCAACAAAGAAGACACCAGCACCACTAAACATATCCCAGTAGAACTGCTTAACAGCAGACATTCAGACCACGGATTTGCTTGTGGAGAACTTTTTCAATGATTTCCACAACTTGAGCCTAGATCCCCACCTCCCTGGCTTACTTCGTTTAATGAACTGAGTAAATCTGTGGCTAATTTAACTTGTTTGGTTGAGTAGCTCATGGAGCAGAATTCTCACCCTAATGTTTCAAGAAGCACTGGGCAAGTGAACTTCAATGAGTGTGTCAGAATGGAATCTCAGACTACTAATTCCCTTTCTAGTAGCATTACTCCAGCTCAAAGATCACCAGCACAACTTTCCAGCCAATCAGCCTCGGAGAATTTGCATACAGAACATAATGACATCATTGCGATGACGGGAACCTCGTATAATGGTAATTCTGCCCTTTCACAATGGCTTAATGGTGGAGATACACTCATTTTTCAAAATAATGCTGCAGAGAATAATTCAGGAACCATGGACCAACAAATACAACATTTGGAGGACTGCACTTTCAGGTACAGAAAATTACAAATAGAAAACAAATACCAATGAGTGCATATGTTTAGAATGAGTCCCAAAAGGCCTACATATGTGGAAGTTTCCCACTGGGCTGATTAGGGACTCACTTTTACATTGTGGACTTATACAACTATTTAACAAACACAGTTGTGAACTATTGCAGTGTCTTATTAATGATAGCATTAGGAAAATGGATGAACAACTAGCTACTACAGAAATATACAGAATGATGTACTTTTTGAAATCAAGAAGTCTGACTATTATGCATTGTTTTCAAGGGTAGACAAATCCCTTTTTGATTTGAAAAATAAAAAAAACTAAAAAAACTAAGTAGAGACAAAAAGGAATATGAACAGGGGAAGGCATATCCCCAGCCCCCTTTGGGACAACAACCTTCCACTATTGCATATAATGACAATGACTACCTGGAAGATGAACCTAACATTGAACTTAATAATGATGACCATACAGGCTTGCCCCCTTTATCCCAGCCCCCGCTGAGGAGGTTGGAACGACTGAGGAACCAGAGAGGAGTGGTTTACTACAACAACAGCAATTTCAACTATGGTGGACAGAGGGGGAATGGACAAGGGAGAGGGAGATGGAGGGGGAGATCATGGACTACTTACAACAACAACAACAGTCGCAACAATTACACAAACTGATCAATTTTATTTGTGACACTCCCCCACCTTGCACCATCCTATATAATAATAATAATAATAATAATAATAATAATAATAATAATAATAATAAGCGTGATTTTAATATTTATAAATACAGTGGTGCCTCTTTGGACAGTAACATAACTAACATGTTTGAAAAGGGGTCTTTCCTTTGTACCAGCTCGTAATGCTATGTTAGATGATGTTCTTATTAACTTAAAGTTATTTGCTAGAAAGTTACATTTTACTTTCTTTTTTTAAAGATTCAGATACAAGAACATCGGTTGTTAACCGATATGTAAAACCTAGCACGTTTAACCCTGCATTGCATCCTATTGTGTTTGTATATGAGAAATTATGTGAGTCTGAAATCAGGAAATTGCTTTTGAATATTAAGCGACAGAAACATGATGGTAACTATTTAACTTGTTCAGAATATATGACACTTAATGGTATTTGTGACAACAAGCAGTTATGGGTAGTAAAACCCGATAAGAGTGGAGGCCTGGTTATTTTTAACAGCAATGATTATAAAAATAAGATGTTTACCATGTTATATTCAGAGACATATAGTGAAGCAAGTGTGAATGAACTAAATATTGCATATCAAAAAATTGATGCATTGCTTGAAGAGTTATTGTTGAACAACCAAATTAAAATCATTGAATTCAACTTTTTGCAGGTTAAATACCCAAAGCTACCAACAATATTTGGGATCCCAAAAATTTATAAGGGTCTTATGGACCCACCATTTAGACCTATAGTGGATGCTAAGGCATCAAAAACTTTTATTGTAGCTAAATTTATTGACCTAGAATTGAAAGATATACTAAGGAACTAGAGTTATTGCATCAAGGACTCATGGGATGCAAAGTCTCTAATGAGCTTTATAGTGATACCCTTATTTTTGTCACCACAGATATTAAGGATTTGTACTCAGTTATCCCACACCATATGGGTATTGAGTGGTTTTACACTTTTTTATGCCATAACACAACCCTGAACCATGATCGGATTCTCGCCATCAGGGCACTTATGGAAATGGTCCTAGAGAACAACTTCATTCCATTTGAACATCAAATATATAAACAGTGTAGAGGAGTTGCCATGGGGTCAGTATGTGCCCCCATTTTTGCAAATACAGTCCTGGCATATTGGGAAATGGAATTTGCCATCAGTTCGCCATATTCCCAGTATTGCACACTTTATGACAGATACCCGGACGATATTATTATTTTTTGGAAAGGTAGTACTGAAAAACTAAATGAGTTTTTTAACTACATGTGTGGCACCACAACATTTTTGAAGTTTACTATCCATACAAGTACTGAGGCTATTAACTTTTTGGATGTTACTACTGTGAAAGAGAGAACTAGAGGGATATTTAACTCTACTATCTACAGAAAACCAATGTACTTTAACACACTGTTACATTTTGTGAGTGGGCATCCCCTGCACCAAAAAAAGTCCCTGGTCAAGGGACAATATGTCCGTCTTGCTAGAATGGAATCAGATAATGATGAATATGTTTTTCAGCCCAATATTCTTAAAAATATGCTGATTAGTAAAGGCTACCCTACACTGTTTATAGACAATATAGGTAATGAGGTAACTCAGAAAAGAGCTAGTGGACACTTCCTACCATTGCTGGGCTCAGTTAGACACACTAGTATGAATACTATATCTAATACTGCTAAACTGGATCATACAAATGCAATGATTTTAACATTTAACAAACAATATGGGAATATTAGAGAAATTATTACAAAAAACTGGTGTGTTTTTGACACTGACCCAGATAAATTGGTAGGCCCACGTATATCCTTTAAAAGGACTTAAGCATTAAAATTATGTTAGAAAAACCTAAGTATGATGAATTGTGTGGAAAAATGAGTAAATGTGGACATTGCCCACAATGTAAATACATATTAGAGCAGAATGAAATCCATTTAGCCCATTTTGGTACAATAAGGCTGAAAAAGAGATACAATTGTAATAGCAAACTGGTTATTTACATGGATATTTGTCAAAAGTGCCCATGTTTTTACATAAGTAAAACAAAAAATAGCTATAAAACCAGAATATATCAACATCAATATGATATCAGTAAAAAGGACTCCAAGAATGCCTTAGCTGAACATATAATCCAACTTGCAGACCATCATTTTAAATATATTATTATAGATCATGTTGACATAGGTGAAAGAGGAGGTCCTATCGATGACCTTTTGAAACTTAAGGAACTCAAATGGCAACTGCAAACCAAGGCAACAAGTTATCCAGGACTAAATGGTATGGTTTCTATCAGTCCTATTTTGGGACTGAAAGCCAAGTTTGTTATCTAGGTATAACTATGTTCATGGGGCATACACTGTGTTTAAAGTCAGCTTTGTTATAGGTAGCATGATAGCTAGATGCACATATGCATTTATTTACATATATAAGAATTTATTTAGTAGAGGTATTTTAGTTATTTTAGCAATACTATATGCAAGTACATGCTTGTGTAGTTTAGCAGTGGGAAACTATGCAATGTATATGAAAATGCAAGTGATATAAACTGCAGAAGTAATATATCTTTAAATGCTGGTTTCAAACTGAGGCAAGTTTTATCACATGGTTTTTAGTGCATATATAAATGAGTTGGCCACTATGGTTCAAGTTTTTAAGCTTTTATTCTGAAGAAGTTTGTATTTTATAAACGAAAGCACAAAATAAATACTTGAGAGTGGATCAGTTTGCCTTTTGCCTTCATTTGTGTTACTTCAACATTTTCGATTACATGTTTTTTCTAGTGGTGCTGGTGTCTATTTTGTTGGAATGTACTTTTCTCCATGCATCACAGAATGTATGCATTATGTAATGGTTGAAATGCTAGTTTTTGTATACATGTACACACACATGTATATTTGTTTTTGAGTGTTTGTATGTTTTGAAGACAGCAAAACGATCACATAAGTAGCGGACCATAGAATAAGAGGATAAATATGATTTCGTATTGGTGAATCTACTGTGCATGGTTTCACACAGTACATAACCAAATCACACTTGTAACATAGGGAGCTAGTACAGGGAGAAAGGGGCTTTCTATGGGAAAGCAGAGGTGCACTGAAGAGGAACAAGACATATGAGATGTTGTGGGTATGAAAGATGGGGATGCTGGGTAGGTTTTTTTTCTTGAGTGAGTGAAGTTTAGCCTCCATTTTTCATTTTTAAACAGAATTACGCAACAGGTAGATGCAATACAGATAAACAATACACAATGAAGTGTTGGCAGTGGTGATGCCTTTCAAATAAAATAAAATAGGTTGGAAATGATAGAAGTTCATAGGCTCATAGGTGTGCACTTGGCTAATGACCACACAGGCCTTTTTAAGCCTAGTCATGCATCCCAAATCACTGACAAGTTCTGGTACCCTTGATATGTGTAAGCAGGAGCTTGAGAGATTAAACATTTGCAAGCAGGGGCCTAGCATATGAGCCCTTTACAGGCTGCCTGTGTTCATTAAAGACATAGGTACCAAGGCAGGGATGAATTTCCCGTTGAATTGGGATAGGGAGGAATTCGGCTTCACATGGATGGGGAATCTGTTCCAGAGAATGGGTTAGTCTCTGAGATACATACCTGTCTCTCCAGCAGGTCCTATTTATACCACAGGCAAGGTTTAAGTCTCTGTGGATATTCCAGTTGTTGGATATGCCTGGTTAGGTACATATCAAATGGGGCATCGTACTCAATGATAGGTCTGATGAATGCCAAATACAGTGGAACAATGACCTCACTGGACCTAGATTCAAACCTTTGTTTATAAGTTGCACAACATAGAATTCTTTCCTCACTACTGTAGACATGTGATGGTCATAGGCTAGATTACTATATATGTGAGTCACCAGGTCCCTGACTACTGGGTCGGTTCTTAGAGGTGTGTTGTCAATATGATAGTTACCAGGGGTGGATGACTTCTCGAAGGATACTGTTATGCATTTCTTGCCATTTAGTTTTAGTCCAAGGCTGTGGAACAAGTTATTTTTGTCTGTGTCAGCCCATCCTGAAGAACACTGGTGTCAGTGGGGGATTCTATGACTGCTCCTAATTTGCAATGTCTGCAAATTTGGTCAGCCAGAGGTCCTTGACATTGGACTTGACTTCAAAGAAGTAAACTGCAAAAACGAGTGGTCCCTGATGGACTCTGTTTGTGACTAGCCTCTTTGTAAAGGTGGACTTCCCAGTTCTAATTTCCTGAGTCCTGTCTGTTAGCTAGTTGGCTATCTACTGGATGACATAAGGGTTTACACCTAATGTCTTGAGTTTATCAGCAATGACCAAGTGGCTATTATGTCAAATGCCTTGACAAGGTCAAGGTAGGCAGTGGGTCTCTTGGTCATAGGGAGGGACCTATAACTTGCAAGGAAGTGGTATGGGATTTTGTCTATGGTAATCTGAACATGGAGAAGCTGAAGTGTATCATCCTGTTTGACCATTATTTAGATATAGTTATTTTTCTTTAGGTATAGTTATTTTTGATGTAAACTGAGACTCCTCTATCTTCAGTCCCTGTCTGTGTAATAGCTGGCATAAATGTATGGAAGGCATTATAGCCTTGAACTGCCAGTGCACTCCATGACTCTAAACCATGTCTCAGTGACTGCACATATGGAGTGCAGTTTCTTGTTTAGATTCATAGCATTGAGCAATAACACCTTTAGATTTGCTTGGTTTTGATTTGCTATGTTGGAAGTAAATTCAGTTTGGCATTGCATAAGAAGGCACTATGGAAGAGGGCAAAGTTTTAGCTAATACTTGAAAGCCTAGAGGGGACAGGTGCAGACTATCCTTGGCAAAGCAGCATGGTCTGCTGACCATCTCCTTCCAAGCTAACAAATATTGCACCCCCATAGAATGACACAACTGGGAAGGCATCAGACTAAGGGTAAGAAAATGTGTTTCAGGGGCAATGCCAAACAAATCACGGACTGACTAAAACACCTAAGGAGTGTGCAGCCATGAATAAATATTCATCTGCATATCCTGACCTTATGGTTAAAGGTACGTTATGCCATTTGGTAATTGTGTCAAGTATGAGCATAGTCATTGTGATATTGTGGCTGTGCATGCATGTAAAATTGTGTATATGTGCATTTCTACTTATATAGTTAACTATGGATTCACTTCACTTGCTCGAAATACTGAAATATCGCATTTCAGTATCTCGAGACCAACTGAGCAAGAATCCACAACTTCGTAACTGCAATACTGCAAAATTTAAATAGTCGAATGAATCCTCAGCTGAGCGGAACACTACAACGCTGCCACTGTTAGAGTGTAAACCTGCTGCAGAATGCTGCCGCTGGTAAATCCTACAACTAGCAACTAAAGCCTATATGGTGCAAGCCACACCAGCAACTACAAACCGAAGACCACTATGGCGCAAGACATACCCATGGCACCCGGACAGCTTGGGGAGATATACCCAGTGAGTACCTCACAAAAGGGGAAGCCAGTCCTACTGCTGGAAGGATACATCCTGACGCAAGAGTGGATACGTCAGCAAACAATGTACTGGTGCTGCAAGTGGAAGGCATCGCAGAAGTGCAAAGGTAGGGCCATCACTTAGAGCACCCCCATGGGGGAACGAGTGCAGAAGTCTGTCAGCCACAACCATCCTGGTGACCCCATGGATATTGAACGTTACAGTATGTGTGCATTTCTCAAAATCAGAGCAACTAAGTCCCAAGACATGCCATGCCTTATAGTGGATGATGCATTGGCATCCACATCCACGGATGTCATACCAGACATGCCAACATGGAAGGCACTACTGCAAAGGGTGGGCAGGGTACGCAGAAAGCTGGCCAATCCAGGCACTGCCCCACCTAACAGTTGGATGAAATCATTGTGTGTGACTATCCCACCAAAATGGGTGCCTTCCTCTCTAAGAAAATGACAGATAGCAGTACGGACACCACCATAGTGGTATTCACCACCGCACAAAATCTACTGGACCTCAGTGCAGCGACTATCTGGCTCATGGATAGCACGTTCTTCTATAATGGGCTGATATTCTGTCAGCTGTATAGTATCCATGGGCTTGTTAAGTAAAGTGGGTTCCATAAATGTGTGCCTCTATTGTATTGCCTCATGAGTAAAAAGTCTTTGAAGTCCTACAACTTCATGTGGCATTATGTACTAGAACTGCTGGCAGAGCATGGCTATGAATGGTGTGTGAAATATGTGTTAACTGACTTTGAGATTGCGACCACGAAGAGTATACAGCTGAACCTACAGGGTGTCATCTCCAAAGGGTGCCTTTTCCACTTTGGCCAGAATATCTGGTGTAAGGTACAGCAGTTGGGTTTGGGGCCACTGCATAACACCAATATGCGGTTCCAATTGGCAGTAAAGTCCCTTGTGGCCCTGGTGTTTCTACCGGAGGAGGAAGTGTTGCCAGCATTCCAGGTGCTGAAAGAAACATTTCCTGTTGAGGGTAGGGATCTGCTCATGTACTTTGGTGACTGGTACGTGCTGGGAAGGGTACGAAAGTTCACCACTAGGACAGCCATGTCCTGTAGGTTCCCACCCTTGTTTCCCATGTCTTTCTGGAATATCCATGAGCCTTGTTCCTTCCCCGTAGGCAGAACAGTGTGGCGGCATGGCATCGGAGGATCAAGTGCCTGCTTGGGAACAAGGTCACTGATTTGGCACTGCTGATGGGTGTGTTAGCTAGGGAGCAGGACAGGGTTGAGGAAAGGCTAGATTTCACCAGCTGTATTCACAGACACTACTACACATTGGGGAGTCTACTGTTTGTGGGTATGTTGCTGTTGCTGTCACAGTGTTTTGCAGGCATCTACAGAGGACGTTGCAGTATCGGGAGTTGTGTGAGGAAGATGTCACTACGTGTTGCTTGGTGTCGGGAGGTGTATTGTGCAGTTGGACATTTCTTGTATGTAATAAAAGCATTGATGAATACTCTGGTCTGTGAGTTTCAGTGTGCTAGTGTTCGATATTTTGATATCTCGGTCTTTTGCAGCTTCGATGTTGTGGATGCTCGCTCACTTGGTCTCAAGATATTGAAATGCGATATTTCAGTATTTCGAGCAAGTGAAGTGAATCCTTAACTATACGTAACAGGTGTTGGCACAATTTTTGTTTGTCCTGTTGTATTACTATACATGTCAAGCTTCAGTGATCAGAATGCCTCAGTCATTAAACCTTGGTCTCAGAATTCCACGTCAACTGACTTAAATGCATTACAAAGGCAGCAGTTATTTTGTTGCATTTGTTTTTTTTTACATTTGTTAACTGGGGGTGTCCGAGTGGGCAAAAGGCCCTTTTTCAGCAGAGGCCCGGGGAGAAAAGCTCCACATTGACAGACAATTACAGGTACATTTTTATGCTTAAACAACATCATAAGTACATATAAAATATACAAAATCATAAGTACATGTAAAATATACATTTTTTTTTTTTGCAGTGGTATTGAGACAGAACAAGCTCTGAAAAAAAAATAAAAAAACTGAATTAGTAAGTATAATTAATCAGTTTTATGGTATTCAGTTTTGGTCTGTAAACACAATACAATGCATACACAGTACCCTGTAATATTTTAGCAGTAGTTTGAAAGACAGCCCACTGTAGGCAGAACTTTTGTTAGTAGTACAATTAATGATACAGTTTCATGGGAACTATTTGTAATCTGACCAGTGGTAGTACTAGTTAATTTCTATGTTTTTAAAAGTAGCATTTATTTAACTTGGTGGGGTCAGTATTGGAATTGTGATGGATGCCAGCTACTGGCTGTTAATGGAGTATTCTTTCCTATGCACTAAACAAAAGTCAAGTATTAGAGGTGGACCATTGGAACATCTGGCTAGGATCTCCTGATGAGCTGGGGGCATGTGTAGCAAGGATAGCTCTGTGAAGCTTTGGGAAAGCATTGGTCATCTCAGCGAGGTTATGAAACCTCATGATAACCACACTATTCTTGGCCACATAATCAGTCTTTCCTAGCCTCTGAACAAGTAGTCATCAATTAAAACAGACTTGAGATAACATGCCATAGACCTTTACCATCATATCTCAGGCCATGCTTTGAAGCTCAGCCTTCCATATAATATTCTATGCTCTACATATATATGAAAAACTGTCAGCCGATTGCCATAGTCTTGTCTTGGCCTGCAAATGTATACTACCCAAATTCTCCATCTAATAAGATTACACACACACACACACACACACACACACACACACACACACACACACACACACACACACACACACACACACACACACACACACAAACACACACACACACACCTTAGAACATGGGTATGATTATCAGCAGACATAACTTAAGTCAATGAATCACTAAAATGGAGGCCAGTACAGTGCTGAAGCATTTTCAGAGAAAAGAGTAATAGACATATCAACTTGTTTTCATACATAGTGAAGCATCATGGTAACCAAATTTTCATGCCAGTTGTGAAAATACTATTCTGCTGTTTGAGGCCTGCAGCCATGTCCTCCCAAGAGATCATTGAAGTAAAAATAACAACCCATGTGGTCAAAAAAGGGTGTCATCCACCTCATTGTTTGGAATAACATCAACAGTATTTCTTCTTTACCACACAGGACTTGCCTAAGTACCTTGAAACCTGTACATTTGTGAAGTCATTTCTCTCTTTCAACTAGGTAAGAATTGTTCCATATACTGACATACGTCCAAGCATGAAGAATACATTTCTTACATTACTGTGCATCACTTTGCCATAGTCATGTCCCTCACTTTGCTAAGTGTTAGCATCATTTGGTGGCTTCACCACTTTGCTTTTTATCACAGAACTTTAGTACTCCAAATAAAATGATTGTACTAACAAATAAAAAAATAGTAATAAAGACATTCCAGATCATTCAATGCAAATGCAACTTATTAATTATTCATGGCATATTCTTCTGTAAAGGTAGGACAGATGTGTGAATTATTCACAGGTGGAGAATTCAGAGGCCAGATGCAGTATTACAAGAGACTATATTCTACTTTCAAGTAAGACATCCTAAGGCATCTTACTGTGACAGTCTGTGCACTACTCTTATACACTTCTGCAAGTTGAAACTGTCACCCCTATATACTGTATATATAGGTTTACTATCAAAATTTAGATTGGCACTTATGCAAAGCTGAGAAGGTTGAAAGGCTGTTTTCAAGTTTTCATAGAGCTGATCCAGAAAATGTTTGAATCCACATTAGCGAATGGTAGTGTGCATTCGCTAATGTGGAATTGATGTTCTGATAACAGATCGCACTACAGTGGGGATTGGGAAATGTACCTTTTTCTCACTGTAGTGTGATCTCGGAGTTGGAATATATAATATTCAGGGGGTCTGGGGGTGCAGGGGGCTTGCCCCTCTGCAAATTATTAGTGATAACACAGACTTTCGACATTGGAACTTCCAGTGTTCAAATGTCGAGTCCATGTTACCATTTCTGAAATTTTGGTAATTCATTATTACCAATTTCAGCAAGCTGGTTTTATCAAAAGGTGGAACATTATTTTAATTTTTCCAAATTTTGATAGTAAACCATATATAAACATATACTCACACACACACACACACACACACACACACACACACACACACACACACACACACACACACACACACACATATATATGTACATATTATGGTGACATCTCCATAAATTGCAGTTAAGATGTATAGTCATATTATAGTCCAGGTTAATTTGTATAACATTCAGTGAGTTACATGTGTATTCACATTTGTCTACTTGGATTATTAGTGTGCATGTTAAAATTATTTGTATACCACACACTCAGTCTTTTAATTTTCCTTTTTTATGTGTTCCCACTGTGTCCCTGGCTACATGGTCCCAATGTTTACATTAGAATGTGTTTGTTGTACATAACCCATCACAGATAATGAATCCTTCCTGTTATCTATGGACACTTGTGGCCCACCTGCAAGATCAGAGGTAGTGACACTGAAGAATTTGCCTCACATATATATCCAGGTCCTCGATTCCACTTGTCATTGAAATACCTGTTATGAATTATTTACATGGTTATGGATCTCACATATGTTGAACATTGTTGCGTGGATTTCCTGTGGCATCAGATACATAGCATTGTGCTGCCTGTACACGTGGTGAAGATGCTGTATCAGGTAAGCTCAATGTGTTCACATCACATATTAATATTACTATACATAATACCTTGGGTACATTTGGAGAGGTGACAGTATTTATGTAACCATAATATTGCATGTAACCATGATATTGCAGAGCCTTTAGGCATCAAGGTAGAGACAGAGGACAGTTTATATTATTAATAAAATGTTTTGCACCATTCATGGTTATGTGCTCTTTAAAGCTTTTCATAGTATTTGTGACTTAGAAATGTTTATGTGGCTTTTGTTACAGCAGAGGCTCCATCAGATGGTGGCCGACAGTCAGGGTGTGCTGCCAGTGATGCTGTATTCCTGACATGTTCTGCTGCATCTGCTCCTACAGAGACACTAGCAATGAAAACAGCCAGGGACATTGCAGTGGACATGCAGATGACAATGTAAACAGCCAGGGACATTGCAGTGGACATACAGGTGACAATGAAAACAGCCAGGGACATTGCAGAGGACATACAGGTGACAATGAAAACAGCCAGGGACATTGCTGTAAACATACAGGACTTGCTGGTGGCAAACACATCTGTTATCTTCGCTATCACACATTTACCATGTTCAGTGACAAAGACTGAGTTTTTGCAAGACATAGTGATGCAGCAGGATTATATATTCAGTGACTTCACTGAGGATGAATGGGTGGGCATCATACTCCTTCTGCAGTATGCTCAGCCTTTAGCTTCCAGACAGGAATGGGCAGAAGGCAGTCATGCACATGGGGGCTAAGAGTTACCTGAGATATGTGAAGTGGTGCAGTCTGTTGGGTGTCTGTCTTGGTAGAGCAGGCTCTCACATGTAGACTTTATTTGGACCTCACCTACGTTATGTGTTGGCTAGCCAGCTGCCTGTCAGATAGGACCAAGGAAGTTAGGATAGGGGAGACATCCTTCACAAAAAGGCCGGTCACTAGCAGAGTGCCCCAGGGTTCTTTGCTCGGTCAGCTCCTTTTTGGCATTTATTTCTCAGAAGTCGAGGCCAACATCTAGGGCCTCTAACTAACAAAGTTTGCAGATGATTGCAAACTTGAAGCACTTATAGAATTTCCTCAAGACACTAATATCCTACAGAAAGGACTAACACAGACAAATAACTGGTGCCAAAGCCATGGCTTAAAACTCAGTGCCAAGTAATGTATAATAGTAACCTCTGGACAGTCAGCCACCCTAGAAAATCATCTCATTGTAACACTCCCCTAAGAGCAGAACCAGTTGTCAGATATTTGGGTACATATGTAAACAGTAAGCTGCAGTTCTTGCAAATTTTGTCTGGTTCCCAGCCACATGAGACATGAAAATTATTAATATCCTACAATTCAGTCAGTTGACTTTTGGTTCATTTGTAATCACCCATATGGTGTTGGAATATCACAGATGCAAGCCAGCAACAGACATACCTTTGTTTTTAAAATAATTGAATTATTCTACTATCTGGGTGGAGCACACAGGTCATGCATACAACCAGCACCAACTACCAGTCCATGTGATATCTGTCACTAACTTTCATGTTATGGAATTGATCTAACTGAAGTTGATGGCACTATCTAGTAGGATGCCACCTCAATCTCGACTGCGCAGTAGTTTGTAGCAGTTCTTCAGGCATAAGCTCATTGATCAACATTACAGACAGAACTCAAAATGACGACATTATAGCCTGTTTCTGCTATGACACAATAGAAATGTTGGCGTTCTCTATCCATTTCTGTTTTGCATTTTAAATGCTTAGCATCCCTCTATGTTTATGGTATCAGGCACAAGGTGCTGAACACTCTTTGACTTCTCATAAACTTTTTCATTTACATATACTGTCTGCACCCAGGCTTTCAGCATTCCACTCTCCCATAAATGCACAGCTTTTGGTTGGTGATGTACAAGTGTTATATGATGCAGTTAGCTGAACAGAAACCCACATAAAATAGCCCTATACTGCATTTTGCAATTTTTCATTACCAGCAAGAATAAACTTCGCAAAAATCACTTTTTGCCTTATCTAAAGTCATAATCATCTGATAATCTAGGCAGCAATGAAAGTTCAGACTAAGTAAAATGATCCCCAAAGTTGCTATGATAATACATAATTAAATGTAGCTTTTAACTTGTCTTACATTCGATGAAATACATTTTATACACCACTGATATATTCACAAATGATTTGTGTTTCTCCATTTCATGTTTATATTTACTATGCTTATCATCTATTACAGCTTGGAATGCTGGTAAGAGTGATTTAACTTGGCTTTAATATTCACCGTGTCACTACAAGAATGGCTGAGTATGTTAGATTTCCATTTTTCATTTGTTATCCATTTTATTTACTTTGCTAATGGTTAAGTGCAATGAACCCTTGTAAGAAATGATCCTGAGCCACAGTGATGTAGCACCTGTATAATGTTATGAGATAATTTGCTAAATGCAAAACGATACAATGTCAGTTTGCAGAAAATATGTGTAACTGCAACAACAGTAGCTGGAATATTCTGTTAAAATATAAACATTCAATTAGGTTTGATAATGTATCACAGTACTTTCTTAAGGCAGCAAAGTAAAAGTATTGTCAGCATATGCTTCTTTTCTAACTGGGTCACAGTACATAACTTGGTGGGGCACATAAGACGTGGAAAAAACACCATAACATCACACAAATAAAGTACAGAGTAGATGATACATGGTTACATGTAAAAAAAACACCATAGTATCATACCAATAAAGTATAGAATAGATGATACATGGTGACAATTCATCTATAAGCCGCTGTTAAAAATAAAAGGCCATTTCCCGATGAAAAAAAAAAACAATGACTGCCATAATCCAACAAATGCTGGCAGTGTTCACAGTCCAGAAACTACATATTTGTCATGTTCAAGGATTATAATTAGCATGAAGTGTTAGTATGCTACAGTATTACAAGTTAAGGGTATCGCTAACAAAAGAGCAGAGGTGCGAATATGACAAGGACAAAGACATTCAGGAACAGAAAGCTGGACTTATTTTGTTTTGTGCTGCATTGTAGCATTGCAATTATCTGCTTTTTTTCCAGACTTTCTGGAAATGAAACCAATTGTCTGGTAGTCCAGAACATGTTGTCCAAACTCCAGTATGGTGTTTCAAGAAAAGAAACAGACAATCAGAGTTTGTTAACTTGTTAAATTTACTATGCTTTTTTTACAAAAAAGCATAGTAAATTGACAGAAAGAAGGCATCACAAATGCAAAAAAGGGGCGTTCCCTTCATCTAATGTCATAATGACATCACAAAATGGGTGGAAAGTGGGTGAGGACAGGGATCAGATGGGTGGGGTTATGGGGTGTGCGAAGGGTGTGGCCTTGGTCCAGGAGTTTTAGCCATAATGAAAGGTGGCAACCCTACTGCACTGTACGGAAAATATTTTTAAAGCAATTACAGCACATGTTGCCAGCATTCAAGATAAAAAGCACATCTTCCCACTGCAGACACTAGTGTATAGCAAAGTAGCTTAAAAGTCTGTTACTAGTTCTTTAAATTATAAGCAAGAGTGGTGAATTAACAGCTCATGGATTACAATGATAGCTTTGACACCTCACGAAGAATATGGGATAGCAGCTGTTAGCACTTGGACTAAAAATTGGAAACCTAAAAGCATGCGGTTCAGCTGCTTTATTTGGCTGAGCATTTGCAACTACATCTGTTAAAGAAGTAAGAGCTCTGAGAACACAAATTATAGTAATTCAAGCTAAAAAGTGAAAATTAAAATAAGTTGCAAAAGTTGTGCAAGATGCCTGTAAATCACAATGCTGCCATAGGCTCATAGGTTCATAGGTGATTACTAAGCTAACGGCTTAAGAGCACTTGCAAGCCTAGCAAATATAACCCAATTTTACCCAATATATGTGCCCTAGGGGCAAGAGGATGGCATAGATTTGTGCTTATGCCTTGAGTATCTTACAGATTGCTCCTGTCCATAAGGGACATAGGCACTACCCCAGGTATGAATTTGCGATTCCCCATCCATTTTTCCAAATTCTGTTTGAAGAGGGCCATGGAAAGGCTCTGCTTAATGTGAACAGGAAGTCTGTTCCAAAGAAGGAGCCAATCTGAGACACATGTCTATCTCTCCAGCATGTTTTCTTTGAGTCACTGACTAAGTTTATATCCATAGATAAAGTGAGCCTCGTGCTGTTTGACTGTAGGATGTGCAGTAGCTCCATTAGGGCTGGATTTGTGAGTGCCTTGTAGGTGAGGCATAGGTCTCCCCTTAATAGTCGGTAGGAGAAATTGTAAAGGGATAGGGGTTTTAGTCAATCTGCATAGGACATGTTGTTTACACCCTGTATTTTCTTTGCGAGGAACCTCTTACGTTACTCCAGCTGCTGTAAGTACCTGGTCAAGTACATGCCAAATGGTGCATTGTACTTTGTTATTGGTCTAATGAGCGCTGAGTACAGTAGGACTATAATTTCCTTGGATCTGGATGCCATACCTTTACTTGTAAGCTGTGCCACACAGAAGGACTTCCTCACCACTGTGGACACACGACAGTCAAAATTCAGGCTGCTATCTATCTTTATATCTAGAGCTCTCACCTCTGAGTCTACTTTTAGGGGTGTGCTATTGATGTTGTAATTTTCAGGGGTATCTGACTTCCCAAACAGTATGATAATGCATTTTTACATGTAATTTAGGTCATAGTTATGGCACCAATCATTTGTCTGATCTAGACCCTCCTGAAGGATATCTATATTGCTGGGGGATTCAGTGACTGCCTCCGCCTTGCATATGTTGGCAAGATTTGTCATTCAGAGACCTTCCACATTAGCCATTCTATTTGCATTGAAGTTAATAAAAAATAGAATTTCCTTATGTGTAGCATGACTTGTATAAAGGAGGCTTGAAGTCAGTTCAAGAAAAATACCTCCAGGATCACTTTACTGTGGCAGCTCCATAGAGATACAATAAACATAACCCCTTAATGATTCTGATGAATTAAAATAGTCAGAGTTCAAAGATATAATGAAATAACTGACATATAGTGGTAGCTATAATTTCTTTATTCATTTTTTTTGACAGGGGAAGTCCAACTAGGCCAATGGCCTCTTTTTGTGGTAGAATTGAGGTGGTATTCATAGTGACTAGGGGAAATTTGGCCAGGACATGGAAGAACTTCTCCTACTCTTTTTGATAAGTCCCACAGGATCTTTTATATCCACCTGAGCTGGGGGCTTGGTTTAACATCTTACCTGAAGGAAAACACACCCAGGAGTGCAGCATCCTGCCTTTATACTGCACTGTAGTGCCAATATTGGAAAAGTAATCCAAGTATCTCTTATGATAATAGAACATATAGCTTATGCACCAAAGGGAAGTGTGCTACCTCTTGAGCTACTAAGACTGAAAATAAAGATGTCAGTTTTCCAGCCCCCTCTTAGGAAAAGAACACTGATAAAGACAAAAATTGTACCAAGCAAATACAGTAACATGAAACACGCAGTACTCTATTTCTGGCTTGCTGAAATACCACCAATAGAAATAATTTAGATCTGAATGTTTTGGAGTAGCACCATATCTCTCACCTTATTTGGTCAAGAATTCTGGACAAACCCAAATATTATGGGGGTGGGGGGGGGAGAGATAAAATCAAGAGCAATTTAAAATATTTCTCTAATTCACTTAAAAAGTTAATAGGACAACATTGCATTTTTTTCCCAACAATCAGGGCCGGCCTTAGCTGAAATGGCACCCTAGGCAAAGTACTGCTCTGGTACCCCTTAAGCCCCACCCACACCATACTCAAAGAACTCCCCTAGAGCCACACTCACAGATGGGTCACTCCCACAAAAGCCACTCCAGTTCTTTCAGTTTTTAAATGCATGAAAAATCAGTCATACTGTAACAGATAATTTTCTTGGATGGTGAAAGTCTAGGTACTTTTTTGGCTAGGCTTGTATAGGCCTTAGAGCCGATAGCCTAGTACCTACCTATGAACCTGTATGAATCATATTAATATTCACAAAATTCCAGATAGCTGGGCTGGCAGTGTCACTGTTGCCACCCTTAATTTTAGCTGCTGAGACTGTGTCTTGCTGAAGTGAAAGTGCTATAAACATCTAAACTGAAACATTTTTCAAAAACTTAATTATCAAATCTTTATATGAGGAAGGGGATGAAATTGACTGCAAAACTCCATCAATACACTGGTAAATACCTTCATTTTGCCTACTGAAATTTTTGCTTTATCTGTTTAACTGCAAAATTACGAAGAGTATCAAAAATAACAGATAGACAATATTTGCTTGACTAGCTGTTTGTATTGACAACTGTTAGTCACTGATGCATGAGCATAGTTGACAACTTCCACACCTACATAGGTCCTTCTTCAACTTCACTTTGAATTCATTGTGTCACAGTCCTAGATTATCCGCAGTAACTGCAATGTAAATAAACTGTTTCATTTACGAGCACACACACACACACACACACACGCACGCACACACGCACACACACACACACACACACACACACACACACACACACACACACACACACACACACACACACACACACACACACACACACACACACACACACACACACACACACACACACACACACACACTAATTCCAGTGAAATGCTAGTAATAACATTTAGTTTTACAACCCTCTTCTAATTTATGTTAGAACTGTTACCAGCCAGATCAAGCCTGCCAAATTTCTGTTACTCTTTCACTCTTAAGAAAAAGTAAACCAAATAAAATATGGAAATTGATGGTAATGTAAAGCTGAGCAGAGTGGCTCAGTCAGTGACAGATGTCAACAACTAGATGTCTCACAGCAGTGAGCACCCTTACATCAATCAATCAATCAATAAATAGCCATGAGCTTTCAGGATTAATAAACATCTTTTAAATAAAAGAAGCTGGGTTATACAGTTAGAGAAAATAAGTGTACAGACAATGTACAGTTTTGTTCAGAGGAAATATAAAATAAAATGTTTAAAAAAACAGATGGTTTCTGGAAAAGTATTATCTGACCTGCTAAATACTCCTTAACTAAAATCTGTCTAAAAGAGTTATTAGATCCTGCTTACAACTATCTAAAAAGTATAGACTAATGGGTTAAGCACAACAGAATAAACTCACTCTTGCAAAGAATCCTAAAGTCCATGGAACAAGCAAGCAAGGATCTGAGACTCCAAAAAGACTGTCACAAAATGGTTCCTGTAAAAAGAATCTTCACAGCAGAAGGTTCATGCCACTTGGCCTCTGATGGGGTGTCTCAGAAAAAGTCATCACTAGAACATATGCATCAACAGCCAAGCTGAATCCTCCTCATATTTCATTTTCTTGGTGCTGCCACTCAGAATTCAAACTGCTGACAATAAACAGCACCTGAGTGATCAGGGCCAGCCTTAGCTGAAATGGCACCCTAGGTGAAGTATTACTCCGGCGTCCCTTAAGCCCACCTACACAATAATCATGTAAACCCATATAAGCCACACTCACAGGTAGGTCACTCCCCAAGGAAGCCACTCTAGTCATTTCCTTCAATTATTTAAATGCAAAGGAAGAAAAGATACCCTGTAATGTAATTAAACTGCAAGTGAAGGACGTGGAATTCTCCTTTAATAAACCTGCTTTATCTGTTGCTCCTTCACACATATTTTACTAGAAAAGTCATGTTCTCAGAAAATAGAAGCTTAAGTTAATTTAAACAGTTTAATTTACAAAGTCCATGTAGGCTGTATGCACAGATTTCCCCTCGTCCAGGGCCTTGGTGACTGTCTCAAAGAAGTCCACCAGGTTTAACAGGCATGATTTCCCTTTGAGAAATCCAAACTGAGTAGGGTCAAGTGTTTGGTGATTACCTACATTTTTTTTGATAAGGTCCATGATGATTCGCTCCATGGCCTCGCAGATAATTCTAGTCAGGCTAATAGTTCTATAGTTCCTGAGGTTAGTGGAAGCACCACCTTTGTGCAAGGAAATACCGGTGGTTGTTTTCCATTCAGCTGGTACAAAGCCGATGCTTAGACTATGACTGAAAAGATTACCCAATGGTGTTGGTAATTCATGTTGGAGCCCATGTAGGATGCAGCCCGGGATGTTATCAGGTCCCATATAGAGGGCATTTACTACCTGTTCTTTAGAGATACAAGGTAGGGGACAGGTGGAATGGATGTCACGGGGTACATGTAGCGGGGACAGGGGAGTGAAGTTTTCACAGAACCTGTCAGCTAAAAGGTTAGCTGTGTTCATACACTCAGTATATGTGGTATCATTAACTGCCAGTTTTGTACAAATCTGGGCCTTTCCTTTTAGGGTATGGATGTAACTATAGAATGCCTTTTGGTTGTGCTTTGTTAAGGATGCTACTTTGGACACACAGTTTGCTTTGGGAAGACTTCACAGGAAGTCTCATTTGCTTGTTTAAGCTGAGGAGGGAGTGTTTCCAGTTTAGGAGGGCTTGCTCCCTCTTATTCTTAGCAAGAGGCAAAGAAATATTCATCAGTTTATTTGTTACCTGCAGCTGTTTCCCTGGTAGACAAGCTGCTGCAAGGACCCTTTTCAGTCATGATCGCAAGCATTTCATACACAAGATGCAGATAAAGTAGTGCAAAAAGTTTAACACAGTATAAGAAATGCACACACAATTGGAAACATTTTGCAATTAAGTATACAATAGTGTTTCTTAAAAATATACAGAAAAGGGGAGCTTGGGTTTCATCATCCCATTGATCATGCAATAATAATCAGTTATAGGTTCATAGGTTCATACTAGGCTATCTGCCCTAGGGCATTTATAAGCCTAGCCAGAGTGTGTTTGGCTTTCGCCACCCATTTTAAATTAATGCCCTTTTTCGAAGTTAGTATAATGTGCCTCTGTCTAACAGTGACACAGAAGTGATACCCGGGGTAAAACTACGATCTCCCATCCACTCATCAAGATTCCTCTTGAAGAGAGTCAATGAGGGACTCTGCCTAACCTGGACTGGGATTTTATTCCAGAGTGAAGGGAGCCACTGGGTTATGAATCTGTCCCTCCAGCATGTCCTATTTATTTCAGTGCTGAGGTTCAAGTCTCTCGAGCACGTAGCTCGATAGGATTTGGATTTTCTGAGGTGCAGCATGTCCATTAATTCCGGGGTGGACATGGCTGTATACGTCAAGCACAGATCGCCTCTGAGCAGGTGGTATGCCACTGAGTAGAGCTGGAGTTTCTTTAACCGGGCAGCATATGGCATCTGTTTGAGCCCTTTGATCCTCTTGGTGAGGTACTTTTGGGGTCTTTCCAGTTGCTGCAGGTGTCTGGTAAGGTACATCCCTAAAGGGGCATTGTACTCAATTATGGGCCTGATGAGGGATGAGTAAAGAGGCACAATGACCTCCTCTGATCTAGCTGTGAATCCCTTCATGATTAGGTGGGCTATATAAAATGTTTTTCTAACCACTTTGGCCATGTGGTTGTCAAATGAGAGATTGCTATCAACTTGGGTCCCCAGGTCCCTAATTACTTCTTCTGTACTTAATGGATTACCACCTATGTGGTAATTTGTGGGCACTTTGTTTTTGCCAAAGGGGATGACTATACACTTTTTGGCATTTAGCTTGAGGCCATGGCTCTGGCACCAGTTGACTGTTTCTATGAGGCCCTTTTGGAGGATGCTTGTGTCGGCTGGAGAGTCGATTATGGCACCCAGTTTGCAGTCATCTGTGAACTTGGTCAGCCACAGTCCTTCCGTGTTGGCCTGTACCTCCGAGAAATATATACCGAACAAGAGAGGTCCCAGGACTGAGCCTTGTGGGATGCCACTTGTAACTGGTTTGGAGTCTGACATGGCTCCAGCAATTCTAACCATGTGGGTTCTGTCCTTGAGCCAGTTTGCAATCCATCTAGTGACATAGGGGTTTATATTTAAGCCAGTGAGTCTATCTATAATGCCCGAGTGGGGTCTTGTATCGAAGGCTTTTCGAAGTCCAGGTAGGCTGTGTGGACCACCTTCCCCTCATCAGTGGTCTTGGTGACTGTTTCAAAGAAATCAGACAGGTTTAAGAGGCAGGATCTGCCCTTAACAAAGCCGAACTGGGTAGGATCCAGTGTCTTTATGTCCCCAATATCTTTATTTATGAGGTCCATGATGATTCTTTCCATAGCTTTGCAGACCAAGCTAGTCAGTCTTATGGGACGATAGTTTCCAGGATCCGTTGAGGCACCACCTTTGTGGAGAGGGACCACTGTTGCTGTACACCACTGTTTGGGTACATATCCTGTAGTAAGGCTGAGATTGAACAGTAGTTTTATGTTTGGGTTTACCTCTTCTTGGAGTTCATGTAGGATGCAGCCCGGGACACCGTCTGGTCCCATTGATGCTGTGTTTTTTGCTTTGGAGAGGGCGGCTCTTACCTAGCATCTGAGATGTCAGGGGGGCAGCACTCTGCTGGGATAGATATTTGCCCTTTTGGTGGGGAGGGGGGGAGGGTTGCACTGAAACTGTCAGCTAGGATGTTGGCAATGTCTGTGGGTTCGGTGTATTTTTTGTCATTTTGGACTAATTCTGAGCATATCTTGGAATTCCCACCCAGGTTCCTAACATAACTAAAGAAAGTCTTGTGATTATCCTTAGTGTCCTGTGCAATTTTTCTCTCGAAGCTGGCCTTAGATGATTTTATGAGTGCCCGTAGTTTTTTGCTAATACTGATCAGAGATGCCTTCCCTTTTTGGGATTTTGCTCTATCATTTAGTAGCTTCCTCCTTCTATTGTATAGTTTGTTTATGGCTGGGGTCCACCAGACAGGACGTTTGCCTTTTGAGGATTGGGTCTTGGTTTTATTTGGGATTGCATGATCCATGCATTCCTGAAGATGTTCATAGAATGCATTTATAAAGGATTCTGTGGTCTGGGCCGCATTTTCCACAGGCCTGGGGGCTTTGAAGGATTCCACCTCGGTTTTGAGGAGTGTGAAATTTGCTTTAGAGAAGTTTTTCACTGTGGTTTTCTGGGCAGGGGGTGGGGTCGGGATGTGAATATTTAGTGAGATTAGTTTATGGTCTGATCTTACCAGTGAGGGATACACTTCTGGTCTGGAACATAGAGTCCCCATGTTGGTGATGATCAGGTCCAGTATGTTTTCTCCTCTTGTGGGAGTGGTAACAAGTTGTTCCATAGCATCTGAGTTTATAAATTCTAGGAACCTTTGGGCTAGGGTTTTGGAGCTAGAGTAATGCTCCCAGTCTATGTTTGGGTAGTTGAAGTCGCCCAATATAATGGTGTTTGTAGAGACCTTCATATCTTCCAGTGTTCTCAGGAAGGCCGAGTGGGGTTCCTGGGTTTGGGAGGGTGGTCTGTAGCAGGCTATAAATTGGAAGGCAGTTTTACCCACTGTTGCACATGGATAGTCTCTGATGCTTCGTGCTGTGCCACCAACCTGGAGGTGTGGGTATCTTTGATGAATATTGATACTCCCCCTCCTTTTGTGGTTCAGTCCAAGTTTTGGGGCCGAAAAGCATGGTATGAGGTATAACCTGGTAGTGCTGGGGTGCTCTCGGGAGCCTTGAACCAGGTTTCTGTTACTGCACAGATATCGATGTTCTCCATGCTAAGGAGAGTTTCGAGTGCATGCATCTTGAGGTTTAGACTTCTGACATGACATAACAACAAATCAACCTGTAGTACAAAAAAAGATGTTAAGCAAAATCCTTTAATCATGACACTTATTGTTAAAGAGTGTTTAGCAAGACTTGTATAAAAAACAGAAAGAAAAAAAAAAAAAAAAAGAGTTCGGCAATGTGACATGCCATTGGCAGAATGAGAACATTAAACTGCACTGCTTATAGCATCAACAGCTGCAGATTTGATTCTTTACTGTAATTACAGTTCTCCCACTTCACAACTACTCAAAACAGCAGAAATGTTATCCTCTTCTGTAACTTTCAGTGAAAACTTAGAACAAAGTACCTGCATGGTGCATAAGCTAAAAGTTAACTGGTTTCTGTCTGCAGCTAAATCTTCTGTACATTACTTTCAATAATGAGGAGAAGAAGAATCCTTCCATAAAACACTGCCTCATGTCTTTACAGACCAGCAATGCATTTTCAGTATGTAAGTCAGCTAATTCAGCCTACATTTGCTTACAACATCAGTTTTCCAATAAATGCCACTTCTTGGGTGTAACAAAAACTGAAAATGGAAGTTTATATCATTAACCTTAAAAATGCATCACTAGTTAAACCTCACTATATTTAAGAAGTTTCTGTCTACGTTACTACTTTTATTCATAGGTTCATAGGTTCATACTAGGCTATCTGCCCTAGGGCATTTATAAGCCTAGCCAGAATGTGTTTGGCTTCCGCCACCCATTTTAAATTTATTTTGCTATGCCCTTTTTCGAGGTTAGTATACTGTGCCTCTGTCTAACAGTGACACAGAAGTGATACCCGAGGTAAACCTATGATCTCCCATCCACTCATCAAGATTCCTCTTGAAGAGAGTCAATGAGGGACTCTCCCTAACCTGGACTGGGATTTTATTCCAGAGTGAAGGGAGCCTCTGGGTTATGAATCTGTCCCTCCAGCATGTCCTATTTATTTCAGTGCTGAGGTTCAAGTCTCTCGAGCACATAGCTCGGTGGGATTTGGATTTTCTGAGGTGCAGCATGTCCATTAATTCCGGGTTGGACATGGCTTTATAGGTCAGGCACAGATCACCTCTGAACAGGCGGTATGCCACTGAGTAGAGCTGGAGTTTCTTTAACCGGGCAGCATATGGCATCTGTTTGAGCCATTTGATCCTCTTGGTGAGGTACTTTTGGGGTCTCTCCAGTTGCTGCAGGTGTCTGGTAAGGTACATCCCAAAAGGGGCATTGTACTCAATTATGGGCCTGATGAGGGATGAGTGAAGAGGCACAATGACCTCCCCTGATCTAGATGTGAATCCCTTCATGATTAGGTGGGCTATATAAAATGTTTTTCTAACCACTTTGGCCACGTGGTTGTCAAATGAGAGATTGCTATCAACTTGGGTCCCCAGGTCCCTAATTACTTCTTCTGTACTTAATGGATTACCACCTATGTGGTAATTTGTGGGCACTTTGTTTTTGCCAAAGGGGATGACTATACACTTTTTGGCATTTAGCTCGAGGCCATGGCTCTGGCACCAGTTGTCTGTTTCTATGAGGCCCTTTTGGAGGATGCTTGTGTCAGCTGGAGAGTTGATTATGGCGCCCAGTTTGCAGTCATCTGCGAACTTGGTCAGCCACGGTCTTTCCGTGTTGGCCTGTACCTCCGAGAAATATATACCGAACAAGAGAGGTCCCAGGACTGAGCCTTGTGGGACACCCCTTGTAACTGGTTTGGAGTCTGACATGGCTCCAGCAATTCTAACCATGTGGGTTCTGTCCTTGAGCCAGTTTGCAATCCATCTAGTGACATAGGGGTTTATATTTAAGCTAGTGAGCTTATCTATAATGCCCGAGTGGGGTATTGTATCGAAGGCTTTTGCGAGGTCCAGGTAGGCTGTATGGACCACCTTCCCCTCGTCAATCGCCTTGGTGACTGTTTCAAAGAAATCAACCAGGTTTAATAGGCAGGATCTGCCCTTAACAAAGCCAAACTGTGTAGGATCCAGTGTCTGTAGGTCCCCAATATCTTTATTTATGAGGTCCATGAGGATCCTTTCCATAGCTTTGCAGACCAAGCTCGTCAGGCTTATGGGGCGATAGTTTCCAGGATCCGTTGAGGCACCACCTTTATGGAGAGGGACCACTGTTGCTGTACGCCACTCTTTGGGCACATATCCTGTAGTAAGGCTGAGATTGAACAGTAGTTTTATATTTGGGTTTAGCTCTTCTTGGAGTTCATGTAGGATGCAGCCTGGGACACCGTCTGGTCCCATTGATGCTGTGTTTTTTGCTTTGGAGAGGGCGGCTCTTACCTGAGCATCTGAGATGTCAGGGGGGCAGCACTCTGCTGGGATAGATATTTGCCCTTTTGGTGGGGAGGGTGGGGAGAAGTTTGCGCTGAACCTGTCAGCTAGGATGTTGGCAATGTCTGTGGGTTCAGTGTATTTTTTGTCATTTTGGACTAATTCTGAGCATATCTGGGAATTACCACCTAGGTTCCTAACATAACTAAAGAAAGCCTTGTGATTATCCTTAGTGTCCTGTGCAATTTTTCTCTCAAAGCTGGCCTTAGACAATTTTCTGAGTGCCCATAGTTTTTTGCTAATACTGATCAGAGATGCCTTCCCTTTTTGGGATTTTGCTCTATCATTTAGTAGCTTCCTCCTTCTATTGTATAGTTTGTTTATGGCTGGGTTCCACCAGACAGGACGTCTGCCTTTGGAGGATTGGGTCTTGGTTTTATTTGGGATTGCATGATCCATGCATTCCTGAAGGTGTTCATAGAATGCGTTTATAAAGGATTCTGCAGTCTGGGCCGTATTTTCCACAGGCCCGGGGGCTTTGATGGATTCAGCCTCAGTTTTGAGGAGTGTGAAATTTGCTTTAGAGAAGTTTTTCACTGTGGTTTTCTGGGCAGGGGGTGGGGTCGGGATGTGAATATCCAGTGAGATTAGTTTATGGTCTGATCTTACCAGTGAGGGATACACTTCCGGTCTGGAGCATAGAGTCCCCATGTTGGTGATGATCAGGTCCAGTATGTTTTCCCCTCTTGTGGGAGTGGTAACAAGTTGTTCCATAGCATTTGAGTTTATAAATTCTAGGAACCTTTGGGCTAGGGTGTTGGAGCTAGAGTAATGCTCCCAGTCTATGTTTGGGTCGTTGAAGTCGCCCAATATAATGGTGTTTGTAGAGACCTTCATATTTTCCAGTGTTCTCAGGAAGGCCGAGTGGGGTTCCTGGGTTTGGGAGGGTGGTCTGTAGCAGGCTATAAACTGGAAGGCAGTTTTACCCACTGTTAGTTGCACATGGATAGTCTCTGATGCTTCGTGCTTTGCCACCAACCTGGAGGTGTGGGTATCTTTGATGAATATCGATACTCCCTCCTTTTGTGGTTCGGTCCAAGTTTTGGGGCAAAAGCATGGTATGAGGTATAACCTGGTAGTGCTGGGGTGCTCTCGGGAGCCCTGAACCAGGTTTCTGTTACTGCACAGATATCGATGTTCTCCATGCTAAGGAGAGTTTTAAGTGCGTGCATCTTGAGGTTTAGACTTCTGGCATTGAGTAGCATTACTCTTAATTTCTTATCCCTTGTGATACCTATGGAGGTGGGTTTGTCTTTTGAGCCTTGCCTAAAAAAGGCACTATGGGGGTAGCAAGAGCCTTTGCCAATATCCGAAAGCCCAGGGGTGACAGGTGCAAGCTGTCCCTAGCGAAGCATCGTGGCTTGTCGAGCATATCATCCAAAGCTGACAGGCATTGGATCCCCTTTGAATGACACCAGTACTTAAGCCAATTGTTGAAATTGATCATCTTGTCTTCATATTGTGGCATCATTCTTGGTGAGGGTAAGATGCTACTCAAGGTCAGGGTCATACCGGCCTGGTCTACATGCTTAGAGAGCTCCTTTATGTCTCTTTTCATGTAGTCCAGGGAGGTACGTCTCAGGTCATTCACACCAGCATGGACAATGACTGAGTCATATTTGTACTTGCCTTGGAGTGACCCGAGTGCTTGTGTTATGTGGCAGATCCTAGCACCTGACAGGCTGCTCACCGTGACCCTCTCCTTGTTCAGCCTGGTGAGCGGGACATCAGTGTGCCTGACGATAGAGTCACCTATTACAAGTGTATCAGGTGTGTTGTTTAGTCTTAAGGGCTGTGACTGTTCGGCACACTGGCTTTGTGAGATATGTGTTGCACGTGTTTTGGGGTAGCGGTTGCTTGGGTGTTTGCTTTGGAGGTCTCTGCTGCTTAGGCAGATCTTTATTTAGAGCCTCCGAGTATGTTTTTGTATGATTATGTGTTTGGTTTGCTGTCGTGGTAGGTCTATGTGAGACTGGAATTGTAGTGAGTGTGGTTTCCTTCTCCTCCTGACTGGTTATGCCAGTACTGAGTTGAGAGAGCTTAGCCTCCAGTTTGGCTATATGGTTGCATATCTCATATTCCTGTCATGGTATGATGTTCTAAACAGTAGCGTGGTACTGATGTTATAAACAAAGTACTAAAGTTATACTAGAGTACTCAACATCTTGCAATTAATAATGAAAACTAAACTTTACATTGAACTCTGCAAAATTTGCATCTGAATCCTCTATCTGATACTCATCACTGTACTTTTTTACCACCTAATAAACTATGTGCTACAAGACTCAGCATGAAGACAGTGCAAAAGTGACCATTTTTTCTGGTTCTGGCAACATGAAGCAACCAATTTGTCCAGGTGACCATTTCTTACTAGCAAACTACCCAGTATCAGACAACCAGTACTACACAGGCAATCACCCAAAGTGAGAAGTCTGGCCAACTTTGCACTCCGCACATATGAAAGACAAAATTGTTTAATACACTACAAAAACACCCATGTCTGAATGCCAGACACCAGATCTACAAACATACGCTGCTACACCCTAGCAAGCAGGGTCCAAGCCGCATGGCTGGATTGGTTATGCAATAGAATGGGGGAGGAGAGATCTATCCCAGCAGTGGCTAAATTCCCAGCACCTCCCTCAGGCCGCCCGCCTGCCCCATATAGCCCGCAAAAGAAAGCACAGTTTGACTAGCTCACAGCTCAATAGGTCACCCTTTCTGTGGTTTATATTACCTGCCAGGCCCTGTGGAAAATGGAAAATCATCTGCTTTAATTCCTACCAGCCCCACAGACTGAGCCTGCAATAACTATACCCTAACTACTTCCGATAACACCAAAATCCACTTACTAAGCGGAGGGGAGGAGGGGGAACAGAGCCTTTCTAAACCAAACGTCCAAATGTGTCATGATGCAGGCATGTTCATGTTTCTCCTTACAGCAGACACTCGTTGTAACGCGGAGTAAATTTTTTTTTTTAAAGCATCCTCGCCAACCTTCAGCTGTAAGTGGGAGGGTGCTCACCGCCTCCCATATGGTTCCGACTTCCGGTTACACTTAAGCAGGGCGCCAAGAAGAGTGCAAACATTAATTCAAATAAATACATACATTAAAAATATGTGCATAAAATTAAAACTGCGCCCTTTAAGAGGCTGGTCTGTATGGCACCCTAGGCGGTCTCCTAGTTCGCCTATGCCTAAGACCGGCCATGCCAACAATAAGAAGTATAAAACTCTAATGACTGGAATTACTGATTGACAGTAATCATGAGTGAGTTATCAGGAAATCAAAAAATTATATGGGACATAACACCCTGTTAGAGCAAAATCAGGAACTTTCTACAAAAATGGTGACAGCTGAGAGGTATGTGTAGCACTCGAAAGAGAATGTCTGGTCACAATAATCCATTCCAGGATTTGAATATTTGTTTGGATGTGCAGGATTTTAAATGATGAAGTTATGATTTTCTGAATGTTATTCCCATCAGTAGCAAGTCTCAAAATACATATCCTTAAATTGTTAAGCCAATGCTTCTTCATTTTCAGAGTTTAACATAGCCTGACATTACCATAATATCCATTGCATCAGCAAACAAAAGAATTAAAGAAACTGTAGCCATAGTCAACTTTCCATCTTCAAAACACAGAACGCTATGCTACCTCTCATAAGGCTGGATAAATTGGCAAAATGTGGAACATTTACTAACAGCTAGAGAGGGAGCTCACAACATGGATAAATGTTACTTCCACATACCCTGTTCTTCAACCATTAGTTACCCTTGTAAGATACAATTCAAGTTGCAAATGTACAAGGCATCAGATGGATAATGAAATCAACCCCACCCCAGGAAAGCACAATACACTCCTGTCAGCATCACAAAATCAAGCAATACAGGTGAAAGCAGACTTGAACCATTACAAATACCGTCCATCAATAAGTAAAAGAGTTAAAGAAATTATAGCCATAGTCACCCTTCCATCTTCAAAATGTACAATATCTTGCACAATATGGATCAGGTAGGTAAAATCTGATGCATTTACTAACATCTAGGAAGGAAGCTCACATAATGGTTAAACAGTGTACCTTATAAAAAGGTCTTTGATACCACTAGTCTCTTTGCTTGCCAGAACAGTCACGTAGTTACAGCATAAAAGTTTCCTTTTACATTTATTTATAAAACAAAAAGTCATACAGTAGTTGTAATACATTGTGTTTTACCACATACCCAGCACTTCAAACATTCGAGATATGATGGCAACATGAAAATGTCCAGGACCCCCCTAAAAAATAAAATAAAAATAACGATAAGCAAATTATTCACATGCGTAGTCTCTCTCTCTCTCTCTCTCTCTTTCTCTCTCAGCATCTGTAGTTACAAATTCTCACTGACAAACAACTTTACCCTTCATCCCAGTCTCATTTATTATTACTTCATTCTACATATTACATTGCTAATATATTGATCTTTGACTCACATACACCCGTGCATACACACACACACACACACACACACACACACACACACACACACACACACACACACACACACACACACACACATCAGTTGCAGCCACTTCTAGGATGGTTTGTATACCTCAGATATTTTCTTGAGTGCAAGTGAATTAATGAATTCTTAAATATTGGTCCAGAAATGTATCTCAACTTATTCATATTAGAATTAAACAGTGTAACTTCCCTCTGTCCTATCCATTTCTTAGCTGAAGAATTAGAAACAAAGACCAAAATCAGGAACAGCCTTTAAATATTTCTCTTATATACATAGAACACTGACAGAAGTACAAGCTTTGTTTTATGAAGTATTTTCTAAAGGATACAGACTCTAAAATTCATGTCTGTCATTATCTGCAATAATTTGCAAGAACCAATACATTTTATAAGGAACAGACCAAAATACCTCTCAGTTTCTCTGCTCAAGAATTCTGGACAAAGCCCCAAAATAATGGTGGACAAAAGAGATGCATTTTAAATATTATTTTATGGAGTTTTTTAACCAGGTAAACCCGATGGGCAAAGTGCTCCTTATCAGGGGTTACCTGGGAGCACTGTATGGTTAAACGACTTGCTCAAAGCCACAAAGCAGACAAATGGAGATAAAAGGATTCAAGTCCTGTACCTTTGAATAGAGGAAGCAGTATGTTAAAATAAGTGCCAGACGACTCCAGATTACTTCAGATATTAACAGAACACAATTTATGGCATGGACATGCATTCTGATAACAACAAAAACTATGAAACTGTAATCAATGGCATTATTGACGAAAAGTAATCCTCAATGATTTACCAGAAAAAAAGAAGTTAATGAGGGGCAGGGCATAAACATAAAGCAAAATCAGTAATGTTCTGCAAAATCAGAGATAACTACAAGACAAACTTATCTAATTCACTTAAAAAGTTAGCAGAGCAACAGGTTTTGAATCAACATGCATTTTATGAGCATACGAACAACAGAAACTATGAAATTCTAATAACTGGCATTACTAACTGGCTGTAAACTTTAATGAGTTTTACCCCCCCCCCCCCCCCCCCCCAGTAATTTATCAGAAAATGAAGACTTGCATCTGGCAGCTGGTGCAGAGGATTGAAACGTTAAAATCTTACTGAGCTGTTTCCTGTAGTCAAGGGTACAGGAGTTTCATTTTTTCTGCCTCCTTTTGCCAACTGTGTGACTTTTGAGTATGTTACTTAACCAGACACTGCTCCTGGTTGTTCCTTTACCTGGTTTAAAAGACTGAAAAACAAAAAGATAAGACATATATCTGAGGCTAAATACTCATGTTCAGTTTTTGAACAATAAGAGTAGAGCTGGATCATGTTCGAATGGTATCCCAGGCAGAGTAATCAACCAGCCCCCCCCTCCACACACACACACACACACACACACACACACACACACACACACACACACACACACACACACACACACACACGCAGATGTGATCATCAATTACAACCCCTTGTATGACTGTATACATTCAGATGGTTGCTTGTGGCAAAATGAATAAGCTCCACGTGGGTTTACAGAGTGGTCCTAGCAGCAAGGAACTCGAAAAAGCAACTACCTTCTGGATTTAAGTATCTTTGCTTTTTTTTCACTGAAAATAGCTTCTGCTGCTTACTTTGAACTAGCCTGAACTGTTTTTTTACTGATTACTGCATTTATTTTAAAATCTGCACTTAAAGTTACATTTAGTCGAATTTAGTCGAAAGTTTGCTTGTTTGTTTATTTAATTGAACTGTGGAGGCTGCCCACTAAAGTGTGCTAGCCTGTGTAACTAATTTATCACTGTCTCTGCATTTTCTGTGTATTTCTGCAAAAAAAAAACAAAAAAATAATTCTTGTTTTCCCGCCTTTCTCGACTAGTTTAGACCAGTATACAGGCATTGCTGTATTCTGGGCTGTGGTGTAGTTCCTGTGTTGTCCATTACCTTACTTGGATAGAAGGAAGTTTCTTTGCTCACCAGTGGGAGTGGGGAGCCTTGAGCAGCCTACCTGTCCTTAGGGGAAGTGACCTCAGCACAAGAAGCTGTTAGTAATTGGTTGTTTGGGACCATTCCTAGCTCTTTTGTAGTTCACTGCTTAAAATCCGCCTCTGGGCATTTTTTTCTGGCTATACTGCTCAGACAAGCTCCACGTGGGTTTACAGAGTGGTCCTAGCAGCAAGGAACTCGAAAAAGCGACTACCTTCTGGATTTAAGTATCTTTGCTTTTTTTTCACTGAAAATAGCTTCTGCTGCTTACTTTGAACTAGCCTGAACTGTTTTATTTTACTGATTACTGCATTTATCTTAAAATCTGCACTTAAAGTTACATTTAGTCAAATTTAGTCAAAAGTTTGCTTGTTTGTTTGTTTAATTGAACTGTGGAGGCTGCCCACTAAAGTGTGCTAGCCTGTGTAACTAATTTATCACTGTCTCTGCATTTTCTGTGTATTTCTGCAAAAAAAAAACAAAAAAATAATCCTTGTTTTCCTGCCTTTCTCGACTAGTTTAGACCAGTATACAGGCATTGCTGTATTCTGGGTTGTGGTGTAGTTCCTGTGTTGTCCATTACCTTACTTGGATAGAAGGAAGTTTCTTTGCTCACCAGTGGGAGTGGGGAGCCTTGAGCAGCCTACCTGTCCTTGGGGGAAGTGACCTCAGCACAAGAAGCTGTTAGTAATTGGTTGTTTGGGACCATTCCTAGCTCTTTTGTAGTTCACTGCTTAAAATCCGCATTTGCACGGCTTTTGCTGTCGCGCGATAGCACAGCGCCGGTTAAACAAGGTTAAACTTTTTCTGGCTCCGCCAAGTCTGCTCTTCAATTTTTCCCTTAGAACTGTTCTACTTGCAATCTAAACAGCCTATACTCTATCTGAAAAGCTCAGCACTTGCTCCTAAAGCATTTTGCATACAGGTAAAGTACTCTTAAACAAACGAAAGTACTTCATTCACCTAAATTCTGTTGAGTACCCATTTCCCTATAGGTCTTTTCTGACTCAGTTACACAGCAATCTTTTTCACTATTTCTAGCATGTCGAAGGGTCAGTTGCTGGCGTCCTCTCCTGTTCAGCTGGTGAATCTGGGAATCTGGGAATCTTGAGGCAATGTTACAATTGCCTCATGTACACAGACAACCCTCTCCTCCTCCCAACAAATACAAATATATGCGAGAGATGCAACTATATAGCCAAACTGGAGGCTGAGCTCTCTCAATTCAGTACTGGCAAGACCAGTCAGGAGGAGAAGGTAACCATGCACACCACAAACCCAGTCTCACATAGAACTATCACAACTGCAAACCAAACACATAAACACACAAAAACATACTCGGAGGCGCTGTTTAAAAATCTACCAAAACAACAGAGGCCTCCAAAGCAGACACCCAAGCAACCACCACCTCAAGACATAGCACATGCAATACATAGTTCACAAAGTCAGTGTGCTAAACAGTCACAGCCCTTAAGGCCAAACAACATGCCAGACACACTTGTAATAGGTGACTCCATAGTCAGGCACACTGACGTCCCGCTCACCAGACTGAACAAGGAGAGGGTCACAGTAAGCTGCCTGTCGGGAGCTAGAATCCACCACATAACACAAGCACTCAGGTCACTCCACAGCAAGTACAAATAAGACTCAGTCATTGTACATGCCGGTGTGAACGACCTGAGACGTACCTCCCTGGACTACATGAAAAGAGACATAGAGGAGCTCTCTGATTATGTAGCCCAGGCCGGTATGACCCTGACCCTGAGCAGCATTTTACCTTCACCAAGAATGATGCCACAGTACAAAGACAAAATGATCAGTTTTAACAATTGGCTTAATTACTGGTGTCATTCTAAGGGGATCCAGTGTCTGTCTGCTTGGGATGACATGCTTGACAAGCCACGCTGCTTTGCAAGGGATGGCTTGCACCTGTCACCCCTGGGCTTCCGGATATTGGCCAAGGCTCTTGCCACCCCCATAGTGTCTTTTTTAGGCAAGGCTCAAATGACAAACCTACCTCCATAGAAAACACAAGTGGAAAAAAACTAAGGGTAATGCTGCTCAATGCCAGAAGTCTAAACCTCAAGATGCACGCCCTTGAAGCCCTCCTCAGTATGGAGAACATCGATGTCTGTGCAGTGACTGAAACCTGGTTCAAGGCTCCTGAGAGCACCCCAGCACTATCCGGTTTTACCTCATATCATGCTTTCCGGCCCCAAAACTTGGACCGAACCACAAAAGGAGGGGGAGTATCCATTTTCATCAAAGATACCCACACCTCCAGGTTAGTGGCAACGCACGAAGCATCGGAGACTATCCAGGTGCAACTAACCATAGGCAAAACTGCCTTACAGTTTGTAGCATGCTACAGACCACCCTCTCAAACTCAGGAACCCCACACAGCCTTCCTGAAGACACTGGAGAGTATGAATGTCTCTCCAAATACCATCATTTTGGGAGACTTCAACTACCTAAACATAGACTGGGAACATTACTCAAGCCCCAACACCCTAGCCCAAAGGTTCCTAGAATTCATAAACTCAAATGCAATGGAACAACTAGTCACAATTCCCACAAGAGGAGACAATATACTAGACCTGATCATCACAAACATGGGGACAAAATGCTCCACACCGGAAGTACATCCCTCTTTGGTAAGATCAGACCATAAATTAATCTCACTGGAAATCCACATCCCGCCCTCACCCCCTGCACAAAAGACCACAGTGAAGAACTTCTCAAAAGCAAACTTCACACTTCTTAAGACTGAAGTGGTATCTTTCAAGGCCCCTGGTCCAGTGGAAACCACAACCCACACTGCTGAATCCTTTGCAAATGCCTTCTATGTGCACCTTCAAGAATGCATGGATCATGCAATCCCAAATAAAACCAAGACCCATTCCCCCAAAGGCAGGCGCCCGGTCTGGTGGACCCCAGCCATAAACAAACTTTACAACAGGAGGAGGAAGCTACTACATGACAGAGCAAAATCCCTAAAAGGGAAGGCATCTATGATCAGTACTAGCAAAAAACTACGATCACTCATAAAATCATCCAAGGCTAACTTTGACAGAAAAATCGCAAAAGACACAAAAGACAATCACAAGGCCTTCTTTAGCTATGTTAGAAACCTGGGTGGAAACTCCCAGATATGCTCAGAGTTAGTCCAAAATGACACAAAATACACTGAACCCACTGACATTGCCAACATTCTGGCAGACAGGTTCAGTGCAAATTTCTCCTCCCCCTCCCCCGCAAAAGGAGAAATAACTATCCCAGCAGAGTGTAGCCTCCCTAACATCTCAGATGCCCAGGTGAGAGCCGCCCTCTCTAAAGCTAAAACACAGCATCAATGGGACCAGATGGTGTCCCGGGCTGTGTGCTACATGAACTCCAAGAGGAACTAAACCCACACATAAGTCTGCTGTTTAATCTTAGCCTTACTACAGGATACGTACCCAAAGAGTGGCGTACGGCAACAGTGGTCCCACTTCACAAAGGCGGTGCTTCTACGGACCCTGGAAATTACCACCCCATAAGCTTGACGAGCCTGGTCTGCAAAGCTATGGAGAGGATCATTATGGAACTCATAAACAAAGACACTGGGGACCTACAGACATTGGATCCTACCCAATTTGGCTTTGTCAAGGGCAGATCCTGCCTTTTGAACTTGGTCAACTTTTTTGAAACAGTCACTAAGGCCATTGATGAGGGTAAGGCAGTTCACACAGCCTACCTTGACCTTGCAAATGCCTTTGACACAATACCCCACTCGGGCATCATAGACAAACTCACCAGCTTAAATGTAAACCCATATGTCACAAGATGGGTTGCAAACTGGCTCAAGGACAAAACCCACAGGGTCAGAGTTGCTGGAGCTATGTCAGACTCTAAGCCAGTCACAAGCGGTGTCCCACAGGGCTCAGTCCTGGGACCCCTCTTGTTCGGCATTTATTTTTCCGAGGTACAGGCAAACATAGGAGGCTGACAAAGTTCGCAGATGACTGCAAACTGGGCGCCATAATTGATACTCCAGCAGACACAAACATCCTTCAGAGAGGCCTCATAGAAACGGATAATTGGTGCCAGAGCCATGGCCTTAAGCTGAACGCCAAAAAATGTATAGTCATACCCTTTGGGAAAAACAAGGTACCGACAAATTACCACATAGGTGGTAATCCATTAAGTACGGAAGAGGTAATCAGGGACCTAGGGTCCCAGGTTGACAGTAACCTCTCATTTGACACTCACATTGCCAAAGTGGTTAGGAAGACCTTCTATATTGCCCACCTTATCTTGAAGGGTTTCACATCTAGATCAAGAGAGGTCATTCTGCCCTTGTACTCTTCTCTTATCAGGCCAATGATTGAGTACAATGCCCATTTGGGATGTATCTCACCCGACACCTGCAGCAGTTGGAAAGACCCCAAAAGTTCCTCACCAAGAGGATAAAGGGTCTTAAACATATGTCATATGCTGCCCGACTGAAAAAACTCCAGCTCTATTCAGTCGCATACCGCCTACTCAGAGGTGATCTGTGCCTGATGTACAAGGCCATGTCCAATCCTGAATTAATGGACATGCTCCACCTCAGAAAATCCAAATCCATCAGAGCCACGAGAACAAGTGACTTAAACCTCAACACAGAAATAAATATATCGTGCTGGAGGGACAGATTCATAACCCAGAGGCTCCCTACACTCTGGAACAGACTCCCAGTCCATGTTAGGCAGAGCCCCTCACTGACTCTATTCAAGAGAAATCTCGACGAGTGGATGGGAGATCATAGGTTTACCCCGGGGGTCATCTCTGTGTCACTACTAGACAGAGGCATAGTAAACTAAACCCTAAAAGGGCGTAGTATTCTCATCCTAAGGGGTGGTGTAAGCCACATACACTCTGGCTAGGCTTATAAATGCCCTAGGGCAGATAGCCTAGTACGGACTTATGAACCTATGAACCTATGACACAAGAAGTGTATTTTAGCTCACTACTGTGAGAAAAATACAATGCATCCCACTACACACACAACATGCCCTCCCAAATTGAAGAATCAGAGTTAAAGACACAACAAATAGGTACAGATTTTAAATGTTTCTCTTAGATATTTAAAAGATGCATTAGCAAGCATTTTCTGAAGGACACAAAATCTGAAACTCGCATGACATTGTTGAGTGACTGTAATCCCCAACATTTTGTCAGAAAGCCACTGATTTTACAAGGAACAGACACAAGTAATTCTGAATTTCTTTGTTCAAGAGTTTTGGATAAGGCCAAAAATAACTGTGGTCTCAAAAAGGGACACATTTTTAATTCTATTTTTATCTATTTGATAAGCAGATAAACCCACTGGAGAAAGTGTTCCTTTTCGGGGTGACTAAGAAGAGCTGTCTGAGTGACTTGCTTCCAGTCACAACATAGGCAAATAGAACTGGAAGTTTTCAAACCCTGTACTTTATACTACAGGAAGCAATTCAGTAGCAGCACAGAGCTTTAAGTACCAACCAACTCTAATTTGCATTAAAAGTTAGAAGAACTGCAACAGGCATTCCATGGACATGCATTTTCTAAACAATGAGAATTATGAAACTCTGATGACTAATTTACCCCCCCCCCCCAAAAAAAAAGAAGAAGTTAAGGGTGTGGAGGATTAAGGTTCTAATTTCCTAAGGAGCTGCCTTAGGGTATAGGGTTTGATTCTTTCTCCCTCCAACTGTGTGAATTGTAGCACATACCTTAACCAGAAACTTCACCCTATGAGTTTTATGCACACACACACACACACACACACACACACACACACACACACACACACACACACACACACACACACACACACACACACACTTTTCCCCAAAAAACTCCACACTCTCCTCCTAGGGCCATGAAGAGCTTACACAGTACTTAAAGAGGTGAGAAACAGTAACATAATTTTCTGCAGATTTAAGATTTCTGCCGTCTTTCCTTTAGACTAGAATAGTATAAGCATGTGGATATTTAAAAAATATAAATGTACTTAGTAAACCAGTTAACAAAAGCAAAAATAAAAAAAATGTGTTGGTCACAGCATAGCACAAATTATGTAAATGATTGAATATGAGCGGTAACGTTTCATTGTTTGCTTAAAATTCGAAGTAAACCAAACTATAGCTTGGTTTGGATAAAGCCTAAGATAATTTTGTTTAAAGTGTTCAGATTTGTAAAGTAATACTTACTTTTTGCTATATTTGGATCTATACAACTAGTATGCATTTTTCTGATTCCTGACTACTGATCTGCTTATTTGTTTATTTAACTGGTTGATTCTGTCATTCAGGAATTGTGTGTTTACTGACACTACCACTGCAGCTATGTTGTCTCTGTGCTACTATGATGTACTAAACCTGCTGTTATAACTGTAATGTAAATCTAATTGACTTAGTGTTGGAGTTAGAAACAGTACTTACTGATTTTGCACTACAGTTGTTTCTGCTACTGATTCAGCTGTGCTGTTAAGTGTTCATTTTCCTTATTCTTGTATGCACAGGATAATTGGCTGATAAATGTATTGTGCATGATTTATTAACCTGTTTCCAAATTAAGTTATGGCACTGTGATGTGGTTACTGTTGAAGCACTCTCAAACTGTAGCAATAGCATCTATTCTCCTGCTTTATCCACACTATCCTCAGACTTGTATCTTTTACACCCTCCTATCTCCTCATTACTTCCTTTGACCTGTCTTTGTCTCCTTCTACTAGCTTCATCCTCTCTTTTTTTCCTCTCTCTCTTCAGAGCACACTCAAATCTGCAGTCTGCAGCTACCACTCCACCCATACAGTATAAGAAGGAATTAGTACTGCAAACCAAACAAGGATATACATTTTGAGCCTTAATAGCAGGGTCAGTCCACCCAGGCATTCTACTTGTATGTTGTATGAGAGTAAAGCTATTACATTAGCAGTATTTCTTAGTAATTCTCAGCGTGCTAATAAAACTGACTGTTGTAGCCTTGTGACTCCCCCCCCCCCCCAGCTAGTACAGTAATCCTAACTGTCCAATAGACAGTATACATTTAATTCAGATCTCTGTGACTAAATTAACCATCAAGCAGCCCTCTCAGTGCTTTCTGCCTTAGTTTGTATCACTTGGAGGCCCACCTGTTTATTTGCATCTCTATACATTCCCCTTTATTGCTAATGTATCTCCCTACTCTAATCTGTGCACAAACTGGTTACTAATCAGCAAGTCAATGTGAAGACACACTCCCAACCTTAATAAACTTTGCTGTCTCTTCTCTCCTTCACTTTACAGGTAGTTTGAATTATTACTTACCCCCCTCTGAGGCCTTCACTGATTTCCACTGATTGCCTCTCTGTTTTTTTTGCATTCCACCTGATTTACACCCCTTGTGCTATCTCCTTCCCCCAATACTAAGTCTATATTAGACTTCTGCTGAGCATGGAGCCATCTATAAATTTCTAGTCTCCCACCAGGACACAAGTGCTCTTCAGCAATTACTTTCTGCTTGCTGGTAAGCCATTAGACCTCAGGAATTTGTTTAAAGTGTTCAGATTTGTAAAGTAATACTTACTTTTTTCTCTTGTCTTGGTGGGCTCTGCCCCGCTCCCCTGCCCCCTATTCCCTCCCACCCCCACTACCTCTACATTTATAGTAATCATAGCCACACCCACAGCTCACCCTCACATCACCTCCACCAATCACAGCTCCTCAAGTCATATCACATTATACCACACCAACTTGCTCCACACAAAATGCTCCCAATCACTTTCATTCCCACTAGGCATTTTTTTACATCACCCACACTACTTCCCCATCCTGTCCAACAAAAACTGCTCCAACACAAATGTCAGAACATAACACTCCCACTTTCTTCGTCCCTGGGCAAATCAACAACAACAGCAAAACCAACCATCTTTTAATGCTAAATATTAATATTAGAAGTATCAAAAATAAAATACCTGAACTCCAGCCACAATGGCACACTATTCCCCAGACATAGTTGCTTTAACAGAAACCTGGCTAAATATCATTAGACAAGACAGACCACTTCGTAAAGGGGGTGGAACTGCCTTACTGTACAAGTCCAACTTAACTGTCCGTCAATTACCAAACTCCTACCCCTCCCCCAATAATTGGGACATACTTATCTCACGACTTCAACTTCACCCTAAAAAGGTCATCACCGCAATTGTGATCTATATTCCACCTGGTAATACACCTGCTAGCCTTGAGGACTTCTTATCCTTGTGTTCTTCCACATACTCACAAGAAACCCTTATTCTGGGGGACTTCAACCTAGATTGGTTCACATGTATATCAGAAACATCGAGTAATCTAATAAATCTCCATGGCTACCAGCAGCTAGTCCAAATTCCAACTAGATGTGATAAAAAATCTAAAAGGGAATCCATCCTTGACTGGGTCCTAACTAACAACCCCACATTGTACCCTCACACAGGCAGTCTCCCAGACACCTTAAGTGACCAACAACGTAATATATTTCATACGTAGTAGAACACGCATATAAAAAAACCACTAACTGTATATCCATTAGAAACACAAAAACATTCTCTCCTGAGGTCCTCAACACTTTACTCTGTAACTGTGACTGGGTCCCCCTAAAAACCTTCCCACGTGACCAGGCTGTAGCATATTTCAACAAAACATTTCTACAACACCTAGACACTGTCGCTCCATTGCGCAAAATCAAAGTTAGAACCTCTACAAACCCCTGGCTCAGTAAAGAAACCAAACAAATCCTCAAGTCCAGAGACACTGCCTGGCTTACTATCAAAAAAACAAAGAAACACAAAGCCTAACTAAGTACCAAGAACTGCGCAACCGTACAAAAAAGTGCATTAGGCTGGACAAAAAAATCCTATTACACAACATTACAAACTAAATACCAACACAACCCCCAAAAATTTTGGAAAAATGTAAACCAGCTACTAAAATCCACCCAAAAGGCTACCCCCAAACCAACCACCCCTGACACTAAAGATCCCATTGAAACACAATTCAACTCCCAGTTTGTGAACTCAATTCTATTCTTAGTATCACAGCACATTTCCTTCCTCACTATCCCCCCCAACAAAAATAACACTAATACAAGCTTTACCCTCAAAACAGTTTCCACCACTTCAATTAAAAGCATACTCTCCAAACTAAAAACCTCATCAACAGCAGCTGACCTACTCCCCAGTTATTTCTTGAAACTCACAGCAGATGCTATTGCTATCCCAGTCTCCACTCTCATAAACAGATCAATTGTTGAAAACTATGTGCCCAAACTCTGGAAAATATCCTATGTTACACCCATACATAAAGGCGGGACCTCCACTGAACTTAATAACTACAGACCCATTGCTTTACTCTCCCCCCTGGCCAAAATCCTAGACAAATGCATCCATACCCAGATGCTAAACTATCTCCTAGACAGCAACATCCTGTCACCTACTCAGCATGGTTTCAGACCTGCCCATAGTACCACTACAGCCCTCCTCTGCTTCACAGACACAGTAAACCATCTCAAAAATGAAGGCCTACAGGTGTCAACTCTTTTTTTGGATATGTCCAAAGCATTTGACACAGTCTCACACCAAATCCTGCTGAACAAAGTAAACCAATATCGCCTATCAAATTCCACTCTTACCTGGTCCCAAAGCTACTTAACTGACAGGTACCAAGCTGTGAAATGGGAAAATTCTCTCTCTCCTCAGCTGCCCATAACTATAGGAGTCCCACAGGGTTCTATCTTAGGACGACTACTATTCACAGTCTTCACAAATTACCTCCATACCTCCACACAGCATGCATCTATCATTCAGTATGCAGATGACACTACCTTAATCTGTGCTGCACAAAACATTCCCACCCTCCTGCAAACAACTCAACTAGCATTCTCTGACGTTGAAAACTACCTTACCAAAGTCCAACTTATCCTCAATCCAAAGAAAACTCAGCTTATGATTATAATCAGTTCTAACAAAAACACTGATAACAGTCAATTCACTATCTACTCCACAAATGCTACTTCACTCACTCCAGTGGCACAGGCTAAGCTATTGGGAATAACCATAGACTCCCACCTAAAATTTGATAGTCATCTCAACTTAACTATTAAAAAAGTACATGCCAAACTGGGATTACTCTACCATATCAAACCATTTCTTACCAACAACACAATATCAGCCATTGCTCGCTCCCAACTTCTATCCACCCTACTCTATGCATCTCCCATTCTGACTAGTCTCAACAAAACTGAACTAAGCAAAATGGAAGCCTGCTATAATAGACTTGCCAGCTTTGCTGCAAATTGCTCATATAGAACTCATCACTGTACTGCTTTGAGACAGCTCCACTGGCATGAACTGCCCAACCTCCTAGCCTACAATCAGCTCTGCCTCTGTCATTCTATCTATTACCTCCCCAATAAGTGTCCTGCCCTCAAAAACCTAGTACAACATCACTCAGCCAAAAGGCCTCTTAGATCATCAAGCAAACTACTACTAGAAGTCACCAACAGCTACAATAGCTTTGGAGATGCACTATATAGTAGTTCAGTGGCTAAAAATGGAACTCTGTCCCCACTAGCATACAAAATACATCATCCAAAGCCTCCTTTAAAAACCTCATTAGGCAACATCTCAAGCAAAGTTGGCAGTGCCATGATTGCTCCCCAGGCTAGTGAAAGCGGATAAGGTACACAAACTAAACCTAGAGTACTTGATAATAGTTTTCACTCTTACTCACAAACATTGGCTAATCTACAGACTATGTGCTGTACCTGTGTACTATGTATGTATTCTACCTATGTTCCAAATTTCAGCTGTACACCACAAATCTATTAATTACCTTTATTTTTAAATTAATATTTTTTTGTTTGTTCTCTCCACTGTAACTGTTGATGTGCCGGATACCATTGTAAAAACATGTCTTTTTGTAATTTGTGTGTATACTGATGACGTCTAACTAAATGTATCTGTAATTTTTCTTTGTGGAGCTTTTATCCCCGAGCCTCTGCTGAAAAAGGACCTTTTCGGCTCAGTCAGACACCCCCAGTTAACAAATGTAAAATAAATAAATAAATACAATTGGGGGAGGGGGCTCCAAATGGGACAAATTTTAAATGCTAGTAATAAAGTTTAAACAACAGTTTCTGACTATAATACAGTGAGTCCAGATCAATAGTTGGAAAATTGGTATACAGAACAGTAAAGTAATCTGGCATGGACAGTGACAAGTCTTAGTGCTAAGCCCCTGTACGTTTGAACAATGCTTCAGTTTTGCTGTTAACAGACAAGTTAACATTTGATGCAAATGCAACGTTGTAGCTTTGCTATGAATGGATATGTGGAATTAAACATTAAGAAGGACAAATTATGTAGATTAGATGTATAGAAATTAAAGAAGAGCTTTTGAATTTTATTTTCTTATTAGTGATTAAGCTTATCACCATAAAATATATATTGAATTGAATTAATTTGCAGCCATGTAGGAACTTTTTTAAGCAAGGATGAACAACCCTGAAGCATGAATTACAAAGCTGGGCATGAACATTATACTGACTGAGAAAAACAAATACATTACTGACCCATCCAAAAATAAACAAGCAAACAAAAAGAAAGATGGATAGATTCCCAAGAACATTTTTTTTAAGATACATGAGTTTAAACATCAACCAATCAAAAATATTACTATACAAGCCAATGAGTGATGTAATCTGCAAATAAATTACTTAACTGAAATTAATTAGATCATGCTGATCTATTGTACTGTTTTGTGTTATGTATTGCGCATTCTATGTATTATGTATTGTTCTTTATAGGTTCATAGGTTGGTGCTGGGCTATCTGCCCGAAGGCATATATTAGCCCAGCCACGTTGTGCGGTATTCACCGCCCCTTTAGTAGTTCCCTAGACCCTTGTACTAGCAGCTAGTACCCTTGGCCCCTATCTAGTGGTGCTGTTGCTGTGATCCCTGGTGTGAACTTTCTGTTACCCATCCACTCATCAAGGTTCCTCTTGAAGGGTGATAGTGAGGGGCTCTGTCTTATGTAGATCGGGACCCTGTTCCATAGTAAGGGAAGTCTCTGCAAAGGTAATCTATCCCTCCAGCATGTTCTATTCATTGTTGTGTTGAGGTTTATATCCCTAGAGCATGTAGCTCGAGTAGATTTGGTTTTGCTAAGATGGATCATGTTCAACAATTCTGGGTTGGACATGGCTCTGTACGTTAGACAGAGATCGCCTCTGAGAAAGCGGTATGCAACAGAGAACAGTCTTAGCTTTTTCAATCATGCTGCATAGGGCAAATGTTTGAGGCCAGTAATCCTCTTGGTTAGGTACCTCTGTGGTCTCTCCAGCTGCTGGAGATGTCTAGCCAGGTACATTCCAATTGGTGCATTGTACTCAGTAATGGGTCTGATGAGGAAGAGTAGAGGGGCACCATTACATCCTTAGATATCCTTATATATTATGTATGTCTTGTTTTTTTTTTAGTGTGGAGCATTTCTACCTGAGCCCACTGAAAATGGGCTCACTATGGCCCAGTGGACCATCCCGGTAAAGAAATGTAAATAATAAAGAAAGAAAAAAAGAAAGAAATAAAACCTATAGCACCAACTATTGAAAATCATAGGGTATCAGCCTTCATTTTTAATTCTGATACAGTGCTAATGTTTTCATTTATACCAGGAAAAACATTGCCATTTCATTTCATTTGCAATCATAACTCCCCTATGAGTTATTACCTAAAATCCATAAATCATTGACTAATCCTCCTGGTAGACCAATAGTTTCAGATATTGGATCCTTGACTGAACCTTTGTCGGCCTTTTTGACACAACATCTTAAACCTCTCTTGGGTTTGGTCTTGGCTAGATTACAAGATACAACACAGTTCCTTAAAATAATTGAGGACACACAATTGGAGCCAGAATGGATAATGTGTTCATTGGATGTTAAAGCCTTATATACCAGTATTCCACATTGGGCTGGATTGCAAGCTCTCAAATATTGGTTGGAGAGGGCTGGATTATATTCACCTGGGTTCAATAGTTTACTAATTTATATGTCAGAACATGTACTTAAGAAAAATGTTTTTGATTTCCAAGGCCAATGCTACTGGCAACTTCAGGGCACGGCTATGGGAGCATCTTTTGCTCCCATATATGCCGACCTGTTTATGGCATTCTTTGAAGAATGTATGATCTACGATTCATCCCACAACATCTATTTGGTGGAAATGGATATTTGGAGTAGGTACCTGGACGATTGTTGGATGGTATGGCGTGCGGATGTTGGGTATTTGTAAGAATTTGTTGACTATTTGAATGATAATGTCTGGGGCATTGAATTCTCTATCACCTTTGATTTGGAGACTATTAACTTTCTGGATGTTACTATCTCCAGAAATCAGGATCATACTTTGGCAACCAGAGTGTATCACAAATACCCTCAATACAACACTTTACTACATGCTTCTAGCATGCACCCACACCATACCATCAGAAATATCCCAGTATCACAATTTATGCGAATGAAACGCCTCAGTTCCACCAAATCAGACTATGATGTAGCTAGCCAGGATTTATGTCGTAGATTTGTTAGCAGAGGGTATAAACCTCAGGATATTGCTAGGGCATGGACACGATCCTCTGAAACGAATAGGGACACACTACTGGACTACAAGATTCCTTCTGTAGATTCCAGGACTAGCATAACAAGATTTATTACTACATATGGCAGGAATTATAATGCTATTAGGGATATTATAAACAAGCATTGGAATATCCTATTGGCTAATGAATAGCTTAGATCTATCCTGGGAGATGAGTGCCAATTCTCATATAGAAAAGGCAAAACATTGGGCTCCTTGTTATCTCATTACAAACATATTGGTAGTGGGGGAGCAATTTACAAGCAGCTTACAATTACGGGACATGAATTATTGGGCACTTTTCCGTGTGGCCATTGTGCCTCTTGCAAACAAATCAATAAGTCTAAGCAGTTCTCCAGTCGCAACACCAGTAAGGTATTTGATTGCAAAATCTTTGGTAATTGTAGTAGCGACTGGGTGGTCTATCTGGCTTCATGCCATTGTGCGGCGTTTTATGTTGGCCAGACCTCCAGACCACTCAGGACACGCTTCAATGAACATCGGAGTGATATCAAAAACAAGAAAGATACAAATGCTCTATACCGACATGTTTTACTACCTCCACAAGCACAGTTCACCTTTATGATAATTGACCGAATAGTTGGTGATCGTAGTAATTCTCAAGGTTGACACAGCATACTGAATCACAAAGAGAAATATTGGATAATAACTCTAGGTGCACTTTTTCCACCTGGACTTAATGACCACTTATAACCACAATTTTTATGGGGAATGACATATCCCTATAGTATTGATTGATATCAGTTGTGTCAGGTATAGTATAGTTCTTTTATCTCCACTATTGATTTTTTAATTGCCACATTTTTCATGTGGATTAACATATGTTAGTTTTTTTGGTTTACAATTAAGCCTGTCATAGTTGGGTTCTTATTAGTTGGAATCTTATTATTATGTTCAAATATTTATACCTTACATTTTTGTGTGTGTGTGTGTGTGTGTGTGTGTGTGTGTGTGTGTGTGTGTGTGTGTGTGTGTGTGTGTGTGTGTGTGTGTATATGTATATATATATATATATATATATATATATATATATATATATATAGTGGTCAAATTATTATTACATGTTTAAGTGGTTGGTATAAGTGCATAAATTCATCTTTTTTCATATGCTGCCACTTTTGTAGGTTAAGTATATGTTACATATGTTTATGATATCTTAGTATAGGTCTGAATAGTTGCTTTGGTCTCTGTTACTGTTCTGCCATTTCATGTATTATTCATGAATGACAGGAGCATACCAGTGTTTTCATTGGTTTGCAGTATGTATAAATATGTATAATGATTTATGTTCTGTATGTCCGTTTGTCTAACACTGAAGAAGGCATGAATCTGCTGAAACCGGTCTGTTTATAAATTAAAATAAAGTCATTTTTTATTCACTATCTATTTTGGATTGTATCCTGACTGCTAACATTACTGGCCATTTGTGTTTGTTGAATGGTACTTTCCGGCCGTGCATTACCCACGTGCACAGCATTTGGTTTTGCTCTGTCCCCACTAATTATCACATTAATAACATTGTGCTAAGCATGCAGTCAATTGTGAGGGACTTGGGCACCCAGGTTGATAGCAAACTGACTTTTGACCACCATGTTGCCTCAGTTGTATGGAAGACTTTCTACATGGCCCACCTCATAAGTAAGGGTATTTCATCCAGGAACAAGGAGGTCATAACATCCCTGTACTCCTCCCTTATCAGACCCATTATTGACTACAATGCCCCCTTGCCAAGCACATGCAGCAGCTGGAGAGACCACAGAGGTTCCTGACCAGGAAAATCCAGGGTCTCAAACACCTATCCTATACTTTTAGGCTAAAAGCCCTGTCCCTCTACTCAGTCTCATGTAGACTGCTCAGAGATGACCTGTGTCTGGCATACAAGTCCGTCTCAGATCCAGCCTTGATGAAGTTGCTGCATATCTCTAAGTCAAGCTCCACTTGTGCATCCCACACACAAGGCCTCAACTTGGTCTGTGGCAGGATAGATTTGTGTCCCAATGACTCCCCCATCTGTGGAATAGACTCCCTCTCCATGCGAAGCAGACTACCTCACTAGCCCACTTTAAGAGGAACCTGGATGATTGGATGGGAAACAGAAAATACACCCCTAGGAACCGACCTGTGCCCATGCTGGATGATGGAAACAGGTGCTGACTTTGCAGGAACATGGGAAAAATTATTGGCTAGGCTTATAAGGGCCTCTGGGCCAATAGCCTAGTATCATCCTATGTACCTATGAACCTAAGGGACTCTATATGGATTCTTAAGCCATTAGAATGGTGACATTAATAATGCTTTGTTTAAACACCTGGAGTGAGGCTCTTTTAAGAGGATTATTGTTATTATTAATATTATTTGTAATTTTAGAGACAGTACCAAATGAGGCCAAAATATTCAAACCCTGGAAAAAATTAAAAAAATAAAATGAAAGAATTCTGCAAAATGAATCCAAATACACATGCTTCAGGGATGTTGGTTAGTTCTGCACATTTTACAATGTATTATTGTTATTGTTATTATTATTATTATTACTGTCAACTCATTGTTAAACAATATCTTATTTTACTTTTTGTATCTTTTCTCAGAAATGTTTCTTTACTGACTTGTTCTAAGTGCTAAACTAAAATGTAACTATCTACCTAGAAATTTTCTATACTGAATTAAGTGTTGTCATAATAGTTGCTTTGTGAAACTCAAAATGTTACACTGCACACCTGTCTGTGCCTGGATTGTGCATGAAAAGGATTGACTGAACTAGTTCACTCACCCGGCAACCAAGCAGATAAACAGATAAAGTATACCAAAATAACAAATGAGGTGACTGGAAAAATATGTTGGAAATAAGAGAATTAGTTTGGCAGCTATGACTAAATGTAACTATGGCCTTAGATTTGAATGTTTTTGTATCTGTTTCAGTGTTATTAAAACAAAGACAAACAAGAAGATTATAGGTAGCAATTGTTTTTTTTTTTTTTTTTTTTTTTTATGGTGATTATTTTTTAAAGAGTACATGATTTCTTCATTAAATTTGTTATGAAGATGCTTTTTGATTTGTGGTTTTATTGAATTATTGCTTAACATTATTTACATTTCTGTTGTTGATAATGAGAAAATCTGTGTTACGTCTACAATCAAATGTTCAATAAGTTATTGGTTTGTGGTACTTAAATCCATTTTTGCTTCTTACATTTTCTGTGTGTTTTGGGCTTATACATGCATATCTCTCAGTCTCTCTCTCTCTTTATTAAATATATATATATATATATATATATATATATATATATATATATATGGATGTGGTGAGAGAGGACATGCAGGTGGTTGGTGTGACAGAGTAAGATGCAGAGGACAGGAAGAAATGGAAACAGTTGATCTGCTGTGGCGACCCCTAACGGGAGCAGCTGAATGAAGAAGAATATATATATATATATATATATATATATATATATATATATATATATATACATTATGTTTCCACGAAATGTAAATGGCCGAACACACTTTAGCAAAAGTGCTTTTATGTATGTTACTACCAGTGATTAAAAAAGGGGGCTGTTCTTTGTTAAAAATGGGGTCAATCTGTGGAGCAGGGGCTTAGGTTTAGGGTGCTTGAAGAAGTCATTGTAGGGAAGAGGTGTGAGGTCCATGTACAGATCTTCAGTTATCAGAATAGTAGTCCAAAGAGAAGGTGTCTTGAGATTAGAGGTTCTAATGGTGAACTAGGTAGTGATTCTTTCTGTGCCCAATAATTTTCCTAGTGGTCGTTGAAGGCTTCCCCTACATTTCACCAAATTTCATTTAAATGAAGCCTCAGACAAAATTAAATAAACTGGGTAAAACACACATCTGATGAATAAAACTAGAAAATGATTTTTTCCAAGTGGACAATCCCCTACCACTCCAATTCCTTACTTCTGTATGATAACTCCATAACTGCACAACTGTGGAGAGAACAAAATAGTAAAGCCAAACACTTATAATCACTGCTACTGCACCAGTAGTAGTTTCCTATGCAAGACATCATTGGGCAGTTCAGGATCAGGGAATAGAAGCAGATGAGTTCAACATATCCACGTTTTGCACAGCCAAGTGTAGGGAGAACCACTGAAGTATTGACAAAGCAGCTTAGAAAAGTTTTCAATCTAAGGGAATACTGGATGAGAGGAATTATATGAACATGTTTACAGATGATTGTATGGTGTTAAAGGAGAACATAAAGTCGGTTGTGTCAGTGGTGCTTGAGATGTTTGAATGGTTTGAAGATGATTATCACCTACCGTTTTTTGTAAAAAAACATGGTGGCTGTTCTGGTTATGTCAAAATTAGTGGCAGTCACCATCTGTATTTGAAGGTACTAATTATTTGGGTCTTTGCGTCCAGCCCCAGAGGTAACTATGTAAAGCTATTGGCAAGAGGTCATTTGCTGTTGATGCTGTATGGTAGTAAGTGCAGAGAATTAAGACTGTGAGCTAGCACTCCACTTCTTGTCGTCCAGAGTTTGATTCCCCTCAGTTCTCCAGTTGTCAGCTCTGTGACTCTTACCAAGTCACATAGACAGCCAGTGCTTCTGAGCTGAGTCTGAACAAGGTCCATGAAGAGCAATGCTTTACCTCAGTTAATGAAAACAAACAAATAACTAAATATATACTCAGTAGACAACATTGTGTGTACTTGTCTGTCGGGGGGGGGGGGTGATCTGCCTTGTTGAATAAGGTAGGTAAAATCTACGAAGTTTGAATGATAGGTTCAAGCAGAATAGCAAGGGGAGATTAAAAAAAATTTTATGGCTACACCAGTAATAAGAGAATAGTTTATTCCTGGATGTACATCATTCAGTCATTGAGCAGAATAGGGTTAATTATTGCAACTGCTTGGTGAAGTCATCCTATCCAGGAAACTGCTTGCTATCTAATAGTTTTTCCTCCCAAAATCTTCTACTGAAAGCGCACTTCATATGATATGCAATATTGCATAAACAACGCAAGTTAAAAAAAAATGCAAAATAAAAAGTTCTTTGCACCAAAAGTCTGTCCGTTAATGCTGCTTTTATATTGCATAGTTATGAAAGAAAAACAGTATTTTGTTTGCAAAAATTTCTAGTGTGATGGTTCAGCAAAAGTTAATATCTCTGTAAATTTGCAAGATAGTCCCAAGATATTAGTAGGAGGTTTGCACATCAGTTTGAGGGCTTTCCAATTATACATAAAAGAGTGAGTAGCACACCACTGTGATGTAATACAACACAATTTCTGCAAATTATGCAAATAATGTTCTCTCAAAAAATGTTAAATCATCTTTTTGGCAGCTACTGCAAAAAACTTTTTGACAAAGTCATTCTTTAGTCAGCTAGTTTTAACAAACTACCCTAAACTACCACTTACATTGTGTTAAATAAATTAAATACAATTTCAGCAAGCAACACCAAAATAATATGGATAGTTCACAAAAAAATGCTAGGAGTATTTAATGGCAATAAACTTACTAAGCTTATGGCCAATAAGACTATTGAGAAGGTCAGACATACATATCATCCGGTATTGATGGGATAATGTCCCTCATTAATAGATTTCCCTTACATATCTCACATACCAGATATTAACCTTGCCACTCAGAAAACCAGTCAAAAGATGCATATCCTATACAGGTCAGAGAGATATATCCATGGCTATGGTAGGAAAGTCACTGCATCTTCTCTCTTATAACCAAACCTGCTATACTTAACCTACAACCAGAGTTTGATGCAATTTTGGGAAGGAGATTTAAACACATATTGTCTCTCCCAGGGCCACATTACTATATGACAATAAGATTAAAAAGAAAACTTTAGCCATGCCTGTCCCTTATCCCATAGTCCAAGTTTTTTTTCCAATACCTGTGAGCACAGCAGCTATAAACAATATGCTCAGGGGAATATCAGATTGAAAAAATACAATTTAAAAAGGGGCAAATATAAGCTCCTGATGATATTAAAAGAAACCACTCTATATATGTGATGAAGCCAGAGAAAGGAGGGGGAGCTGTTTTGTTTGACAATTTGAACTACTCCGGTGAAATATTAAAGATCCTATATGAAATTGGTTCTTATGTTATAGCTTCCATCAACGAGGTGAATTTGTCCTATGCCAAAATAGACCAATACCTAAAGGATGGCTTATTACATGATGTCTTAGATGTCGAGATGTATAACTTTTTAAAGAACTCTAACCCCAAAATACCAGTTATGTTTGGTATTCCAAAAATACACAAAGATCTGTACAACCCCCCACCAATAGGTTCAAAAAATACTCCTTTGCAGTGCTTGTAAATAAAATGCTAAAACCACTACAAGAGGTTCGCACACACATGGTCCGGGACTCTTGGGATGCTTCATGGAGAATCAAGCCTGGACTAAGGAATAAGGACATTACCTTCTTAACTATAGATGTTATTGACCTTTTTTCATGTATCCCCCCAAGAGCTGGGGTTGGAATTGTTCCATGAAGCACTTTTGAATTTTGACTTTTTGAAATCAGAGCAGATCGGACAGCTAATAGACTTCATGAAAATAGTTCTAGAGAAAAACTATATATGATTCAAGGGTGAGATTTTACACACTTTTAAAAAAGGGTAGCTATGGGGGTGGCTTACACTCACTCCCATATTTACTAAATTAGTAACATCCTGAGAGAGCTAATATAAACCTACAATCAGCCCAACTATCTAAACTAGAACAATGTTACAATATAATTGCCAAATTTGCCACCAGTCTTACTTCACAAACTACCACTGTCTACCCCTCAACAAACTCATTTGCCTCAAACTTCCAAACCTCACAGTCTGAAGGTAGCACATCAAACTCTATATCAGCCACCCAAGAACCCAGCCATATCCACTCTGCTTGCATGGTATAATAATTTGACTTACATAGCCCATTCTCACTTCAGCCTTATGCCTACACTCTTTATTTAACCCAATATAATCTATCTTTGGAAGTACAATATATTTGTCTGGCATAAAAATGTTATTTCATAAATTTGTTACTATTGCTAATGTATATTCTGACTTATACCAATGCAAGTTGTGAATATCAATGGAAATAGTACTTTTATTGTTATTATTATTGCTTGTTTATTAACAAGAGTTTGTTTAGCTGTAAGAATTTTTGTGCTTGTTACATCCCTTAAATGCTAACATGAAGCCCTCATGCCTAGATCTAAGGCTGAATGTACAACACACAAGGAAGGAGTGCCTAAGCTTTGGCACACTGACTGTATTCATCCTGTCAGCATTACTGCAACAGTGATCTAATTATGAACAACATTCATTTTCAAACACGTTGACAATAGCTTTGTACCAATGTATGTTGGTGGTCAACTTATACCTGCTAAACAGCAACAACCTGCATTTGTATGCAGCCATGCTATCAATGAAGACAATTTGATTCATGGTAGAGGAAGATATGTGAAAGTCTATCCTCTGCTGGCAGACCATATAAGGTTTTGTCAGAGGTGCACATTATTCACATTTGAGAGTAGTCCTGATCAAAGATACTGCAAGTATTATTCAGTTTAGCCTGTTAGTCTAAGTGCTGAAATACATGTTGTGACCACTCTTCTAGCTGCTTTAATATGCTAGTGTATGCAGTAATAGAAATTACCTGATAATGAACTGATGATGAAACATTGTATTTGACTTCAGTGAGCATGAACATGCAGCAATAGTTTTTTCTTTCTGCAAGGTCTTTTGTCAGAAATATCTGTGGAAGATTTATGCCTGTTATTCATATGTCACATGGAGACTTACTGGGTGCCGCATTACAGATAGAGAGAATTCTCACCCAAACTCTGTGCTTGAAAACAGTAGATAACTTTTCAGCTTCCTGATCATAAACTTGGGATTTTCTTGTCTCTCCTGCCTTTTCATCAAGCTTATTTTTTTTCACTCATCAGTTACCAAGTTCTTTTGAAGGAATGTAAAAGGGTTCTTTTTAACACTAGCAGAGAAACTCTAAAAAAAGGTGGACACGGAGAGCAAGATGAAAATCTCCACGGTTTATTCCAAATCCACAAAATTTTCAAGCAACAGCTCTTTGTCAGTGTGTATATGACAACTAATAAAAGCAGGTTTAAATATAACCCCCTTTTCTGACACAGCCAATAGGAATATACATGCAATTAACATCAGAAAACATTTTAAAGCAATATCTACTAGTTGAAATGTATGCTTTAAGCCTCTATCTGTAATATGTTGTGCATTGGTGACAATTTTCCTCCATATTACAGATAAAGGCTTAAATCATACATTTCAGTTTAGAGTGTTAGATATAAGCAAGGGGGGGGGGTGATATAAACAACTCCCTAGATTTATGTGAATATGAATGGATTATACATCTTAATGCTGATCGAAATCCTGGTCTCAACACATCTGTTAGCATAAAACCTGTCTTGAAATTACAACAAATAAATCTGAAATGACTATTAACAACTAGTAGATATTGCTTTAAGATGTTTTCTTATGTTAATTGTATGTATATTTTTATTGGCTGTGTCAGAGACGGAGGTTATATTTAAACCTGGTTTTATTAGTTGTCTTATATACACACTGACAAAGAGATGTTGCTTGAAAGCTTTGTGGATTTGGAATAAACTGTGGAGATGTTCATCTAGCTGTGTGTGTCTGCGTTTTTTACAGTTTCTCTGCTTGTGGTTTTATGGTTCACTGAAGCGGTTCACCACAGTGTTGCTTTGGTGTGGATTGTTTCTTTTTAACACTATACAGACGAATGACACAACATATATAGCATATGTTCTGCATTGCTTATATTGTCTGCACAGACATTGCAAAAGAACAACTTTTAATGATATCATTAGCATGCATTCTGATAATTCAGTAAAATGTGATAGAAAATCTGTCTCATTTGTCACAGCAGATAGGTTCATAGGTTTATACTAGGCTATCTGCCCTAAGGCATTTATAAGCCTAGCCCAAAGTTTTGTGGCTTACGCCACCCCTTATGTTAAAAAATATTGTGCCCATTAGTTTGTTGTGCTTCTGTCCAGCAGTGACACAGAGATGATTCCCGGGGTAAACCTACGATCTCCCATCCACCGGTCAAGATTTCTCTTGAAAAGAGCCAGTGAGGTGCTCTGCCTCACATGGACCGGGATTTTATTCCACAGCATAGGGAGTCTCTGAGTGACAAATCTATCCCTCCAGCATGTCTTATTTATATCCGTGCTAAGATTTAAGTCACTTGCTCTAGTAGATCTGGTAGATTTGGATTTTTTGAGGTGGAGCATGTCCATTAATTCCGGGTTGGACATGGCCTTGTATGTCAGGCACAGGTCACCTCTGAGCAGACGGTATGCGACTGAATAGAGCTGGAGTTTCTTCAGTCTGGCAGCATATGACAGATTTTGGAATCCCTTTATCCTTTTGGTGAGGAACTTTTGGGGTCTCTCCAATTGCTGCAGGTGTTGGGTGAGATACATCCCGAATGGGGCATTGTACTCGATCATTGGTCTGATAAGTGAAGAGTACAGGGGAACAATGACCTCACTTGATCTGGATGTGAATCCCTTCATGATCAGGTGGGCAATGTAGAAGGTCTTTCTAACCACTTTAGCAATGTGAGTGTCATAAGAAAGGCCACTGTCAACCTGGGTCCCCAGGTCCCTGATAACCTCTTCTGTGCTTAGTGGATTGCCACCTATATGGTAGCTTGGGGTTACCTTGTTTTTCCCGAAGGGTATGACTATACATTTTTTGGCATTTAACTTCAGGCCATGGCTCTGGCACCAGCTATCAGTTTCCGTGAGACCCCTCTGAAGGATATCTGTGTCCGATGTACTTTCCACTATGGCGCCCTTTGTCAGCCATAGTCCTCCTATGTTTGCCTGTACTTCTGAGAAGTAGATGCCGAACAACAGGGGGCCAAGGACTGAGCCCTGTGGGACACCACTTGTGACCGGCTTGGAGTCTGACATGGTGCCAGCAACTCTAACCCTGTGGGTAAAAGGTCTAAACCCTGTGATAACTTGTCAAAATGCAGTTTCATGCCATCAGTGTGTTGTAACTGCTGCTCGAGGAAAAAAAACAGTTTATAAAAAAGTATGTATTTTTTTCTGCTTCATTATTAAAATGTGTACCTATGTACATTTCAAGGGTTAAAAAATGCACACACAGCACAATTTGCACACGCTTTTGTATGTTTTACAGTAGAAGTAAAAAGGCAAGACAATGCAAATGATTAAAAATAAAATATACACATAAAAATTCAGTGAATCAAAGCATTACTCTGTTTTATTTTAATAATGGGAATGAATCTCAGCAAAGAGCTCTGCAGAAGCACCATTGGAGGCCTTTATTAAACTGATAATAGCAGTCTGAATGGCAGCTGTCTTCTGCATACTAGGAAGTACTGATTTTGGAGTGTTAATTCTAGTTAAAGCTGTAATGGACTGCTCCCATCCCCTTGTTTTTTCTTAAATTCATGTGAATCTTGGGATTGCAGTAGCCCTGACTAAATCTTCAATGGGCACCATGGCATACGAATTCCCCTTTAGCATTCAAGTCAGCAACATCACAAGAGTATTTCATTTTGTTAAATAATAGCTTACTCTGCTTTCTACCCGGTATGGGGCCCCCTGGAAAATGTATTTTAAAATGTCACTGCAGTAAGTCTATGTTGTCCCAGTATTAGGTGATGGCAGCATATCCTGTGGCATCAGAAATAATAGCAATTTGGTTGTATTATTTTCTCCATTACACAAGCATGAGATATCTTTATCACACTCCCTGCAGTCACATTGTCCCTGTAATACCACTGTTAAGGCATCTCTACAGTACACTCCAATATAGTTATTATTCCTCTTGTATCGCTGTAAGGTAGGTACCAAAACCATTTTTGTCTATGATTATCAGCAGAAGAGTGTTGAGAAAATAACTGATTGTTACTGGTCTCTTTCAGAGACATATGTTTATGGTATTATGAAATTACTGAATGTCTGAAAAAAATCTTACAGTGCTAATTTATACTCTTACAGTGTAGCTAAAGCATGTAACTCACTCCCACTATCGACCAGAAGTATTCCTAATCTTGCGCCTTTCAAAAAATTCTTAAAGCAGCATCTTAACAATTCTTGGCTATGCTCATGTTCTACTTCTGGATAGTCTCTCATACACTTTATCCCTCCCCCTTCTATATGCCCTACCTTCCAGAATCCGTCTTAGACTCTTCTTTCCACTCACTTAGCACTACCAAATACTAACAGTCCTCTAACATTCTTCCATCTAATAATCAACCCTTTATTCTCCTATACCTATGCCTTTGCTGTATCACTATAAAGTGACTAACATAACCATGGCATAAAATAAAGTATTACTACTATAAATACTGACTATCATAGAGACCCATCAGCAGATTGTACTGACATCCTAAGGACAGGTGGTATAACATGTATTATATGTTTGCTTCCTCTGCCAATATTTAAACACTGTAGTATCACTATAAAGTGACTAACATAAATGCCTTATATAATAAGCTACAATATTTATAATTATGGTCTATATCACAGAGATCTTTCAGAAAATTGTACTGACATCCTAAGACCAGGTTGTATAGCATGTATACACGTATAATGTATTGTTGGAGCTTTTCTCTCCAGGCCTCCACTGAAAACGGGTTCTTCAAACCAAGACGGACCATCCTGGTAAATTAATGTCAAATAAATAAATAATACTTATTGAGAAAGGCCTACTGCAACAAAAAAAGGTATACTTAGTGTGATGCCCCTGCACTGGCCCAGTAATCAAGGAGCTTCAATCCTCACCACTAACACCAGTAAGGGACGTGCACATTGGGAGGATGACAAGTACACACACAGTAAATTACAATTTCCCCTAAGAGCACACAGAGATCACAGTCAGTCTGGGACTGGTTACTCCATCTCTTTTCAGATCCCCAATAAGACTCCCCACTGGCACAGCTATAGGGTTAGGATCTCAGCCGAGTGGTCAAGACAAAACCTCCAGCACGCTCTCTGTCCAACCAGTGTTTTGTGTCCCTGCCCAAGTAGCTGACAAACAAATACACACAAATACACACAAACACACACACACAGACACACACACACACACACACACACACACACACACACACACACACACACACACACACACACATTTTGAGATTTGATTTATATATATATATATATATATATATATATATATATATATATATATATATACACATATACACACACACACACACACACATATATATATATATATATATATATACAAACACACAGACACAGACACTCCTGGGGAAGACAGGCACAGGTTCACTAGCTATGCCCCCTTCTGCCCAGACTATAAGGTTGAAATCACTGCCACCAACCACCCTTACCAGCTACTATAAGGCCCTTACAAAGGGTGACCAATTCTACTGTATAATGTTACTATTATCCAAATGATAAATGTGTCCAAGACTTTAAGGCTATTTAAGAGTAGCCTGAACAGTGTTACCAAATACATATGCAGGTACTCTAAGAGCTTAAATATCTCTAAACAAAACCAGCCACAATTAAAAGGTTTGAATATATGTAATAGTACATAATAAAAGCACAAGACAATACTTATTAACGCAACACAGTGACAGCAGAGTTCAGAACTATTTCAAAACAGCATTGCAGGACAGTCTCACATAAGTACAGAAAACATCTAGACTGCTCTTACTATTTTCTCTAAGAGAGATACTATGATCTAATCTTACTTACAATGCAAGGCAATTGCTGGTGAGATGTTTACAGGTCCAGAGACAAATACAAAATGCACAGTCTTTCTCTCTGAGTTAGTTCTTAATTTACTATCAAATATCTCTGCTGGGTCATCTCTGATTAGATCATCCTTTTCACCTCTGCCTTAGTTCCCGGGCTAACAGGAACCAACCGAATTTAACATATTTCTGTCAAAAATGCATATCTGTCAGTTGTACAGCTGCTATGAAGTCAGAGAGCAATACAAAAATAATTTACATGTGAAACCTAGTAATTTATCTGTCTCAAGACAATAGAAAGAAACCCCTAGCACTAGACATCATGCCTCTTAGCTGAGATAAACTAACTTTAGCATGTCGTAAAACTCTTTACTTATTTTCTTAGAGTTTCCAAGTTAACTCTTTATATTCCAGCCTTTACCATCAACACATACATTAGCACAGGCATGTAGTTTTTACACATTTCTGCTATTTTCCAGCATTGTGGTTACATTCTTGAAGCTCAGTGCAGAACATATAGTTTTCTTACATTTGTAGACAAGCCTATGGATCACATTAATATTTACAATGAAAGAGAATTATTTACAAAATTCTAGCTAGCTGGGCTGGTAGCCTTGACACTTAGTTCTGTCCCAGAAAATTTAATTGCCACAACTGCTTAGCTTGCATTCATGGCAAAATGCCTCTGATATTTCATCAGATTAGAGTGCTGAAGAGGAAACAGAATGTTGCAAGAATGGAAGTAAATGAAGCAGGTTATTCTAAAACAAAATACAAAGTAACACAGTTTGGTGATCAGTTTATAAGTACCTTTCTCAGTATAGCATTTCCGTAAATTGTCTTTCAACATTGCAAAATTAATGTTAATTATAATAATTTTATACATAAACACGTTTTGTCCTAAAGGTTTAGCCTACAAGTATAGTTAAATGTTAATCCCCTACTGTTACGGATTTGTATTTTTTTGTTTGTTTTACCTTTTTTAGTCAGCGGATCGCAAAAGAGGAGCATTTGTTTTCTTTTTGTGATCATTGTTTGAGTTTATTGATGTTCAAATTGAAGTTAATGGTTCTTCTATATGTATACACACACACACACATACATACTCACAACGGAAATGTATCTGTATTTGTATCTATACCTATGTCTAAACTCACATGTTGCTACATAGACAGATAGAGAGATAGACTGATATAGTGTGAGGTAAGTATTTTTTTCTTGGTGGTCATGATATTTACTACTGTTATGTTATGCACACAAAGGAAAAAATAAGTTACTGTTATCAGATGGGACTGAAAATTGCTTTGTCCAATATACAAGTTCTCTTACACTTCCAGCAGCACTGAATCCACAGGTACTTGGGGCATCCCTATAGAGGATTGCGCTGGGTACAGAATCTAGTGGCTACATGTGTAATTACTCAGCATTGCCTCAGATTAGTCATAGCAACTGAAAATACCATGCCAGCTGTGTAACTGAATTACAGTGATAATAATTCCATTTTAGGTGTCATTAAGTTCATTACTTCTTTTCAGTTTTCCACTTAGTAGTAATGCCTATTGTCACTTAGTAAGTTACACATACAGAAACCAACGGAAGGTCACAGCAGTCTTAGAAGATGCAGGATACACTGAATTAATTTCAGTGTGCTGAATCAGCTTTTAAGTGGTTATAAATCTTTACATATGGACATAAGATCCTTCGCCCACATCTAGCTCAACTCAACACACACACACACACACACACACACACACACACACACACACACACAATATTCTGAAGTTGTAGCACCTTCGGGTAGATTGTATTTATGCATATTTCCGCTGTGGCGACCCCTAACTGGGAAAAGCCGAAAGACAAACAACAACAACTTAGTCATGTTTGAGCAAATTATATCTTCGTTGCTATGCCCCCCCCCCCCCCAAAAAAAAGAAGTGTCTGTCCAAACTTGAACTTGAAACTGCCTTTTTTAGAATATCTTCCGTACTTTTATATTTATACTGGATGATTGTTACCCCCTATTCAGAAACTCATAATGGAACATTCTTCCTGAAACAAGACTTTTGCAACACAATTCAGATATACAATACAACTGCAAATGATGTATTTTCTTTTTGTTATCAGAAGGGAGCATATGCATGCATTGCATAATCTTACTTATTAATTTTTATTATTGTATTATAAGGGCTCAGAAAAGTTTATTTTTATTGGTTTCCTCTACTCTGAGATGCTTATGCCATCTTTATCAGCAACATAACTTTTGAGTGTAAAGATTGGTATCTGAAGGAAAAAAAATATTATCCATTACAAAAATGTTTGTTAGTTTTAAATCGTAAGCATACTCTTCATATCAGCTGTAGTGTTACCACCTTTTCAAATGGCCAAAGTGTGACATTTATGGTACAAACATCAGATTTTACAGGCTGACACATACCCACTGTCAGTACAAAGGTTAGAACTTAACTTTTTTGCCTAAAAAAAGCTTATTCTTGTAGCGTTTTAGTTGCTTATTCTGTTTCTTATAACATTTAGGTATTTTAGATACAGAATAACTGTTTTATGCAACTATTACATAAAATATAGGAAATAATTTTGTCCTAAAATCTGAGGACATTTGCCATTTTTAACATTTTTGGTCAGGACACAACCGCCCAAAGAGGGACTGTCCCTGGCAAAGTGGGACAGGTGGTAACCCTAATCAGCTGATAATTAACATTAGTTGTAATAAAAATAGAAAACAGTGAATTAAAGGCTTTTAATAACTTAGGCATGCTCTCCTGTTGCATGCAAACAGATGGCAAGCATTGATCAGTTCTGGCTTGTTGAGCAACTGATATAAGACCTCTAGCTAAACTACTATGTCATGTAGTGGCAAAGGCTGTTTTCTTAACTTTTTCTTTTTTGTGGCTGGAAGAAGGACCGACCATGGGACTGGCAATCTGTTTCAGTGGAGGCCCAGGGAGAAATGCTCCACAAAGATAGTTTAATAGTACATAAAATACAAAAATGGATAGTAGATACAGGCAGTATTTCCAAAGCAAACAGTATTGTATAAAAAGAGAACAGAAACCAAATAAGCATAAGCTATGTACAGATTAATGGAATTAGAGATACATACTAACCAAATAGTGATATTATTATACATTTAAAGGAAATATAGGGATTAAGCAGCCATGAGAGATATTTACAATGTACTCTAGGAGTAGAAGCCAGCACAGTAGTACAAGGCAAAATAGAATACATTTATTAATAGATATAAGGGCAGGATGGATAGTAAGGGAAGAATAGATAAATTATGTGTTATTAAGTAGTGATGAAGAAAGATTTGAAGAGTTGAGGAAATTAATTAGGGTGAATATGACTTAGGGTGTGGGAGTCAGGTTATAGATGGATGAGAGTTGCGACATCTGCATTGCCATAGGGTGGAGAGGTGTTGCCATAGAGATTTTTGAAGGAGGAAGTGTTACTGGAGGTTCTGATAGCTATTGGGAGAGAATTCCATAGCTTGGCTATAGTGGAGTAAAGCATATTGCCAGCTCTGACGTTTGGTTTGTCAACATGTAAGAGAAGTTGATTTTCAGATCTAAGTGGTCTGTTTGGGTGGTAGTGGGTTAATACAGAGGAATTATGTAGCCCAGGTGGGTATGACCAAAGCCCTGAGCAGCATCCTACCATCACCCAGAATGATACCATAGTACAAGCAGAAAATTATTGATTTCAACAATTGGCTAAATTTCTGGTGTCATTCTAAAGAGATCCAGTATTTGTCTGCCTGGGATGACATGATTGACAGACCTTGATGCTTTACCAGAGATGGCCTACATCTGTCACCCCTAGGCTTCTGGATACTGGCCAAGGCTCTTGCCACCCCTATAGTGCCTTTTTTAGGCGGTGTTCCAAAGACCAAATTACCACCGTAACATCTACAAACAAATGCAATCTCAGGGTCATGCTGCTTAATGCTAGAAGTCTAAATCTCAAAATGCACTCTCTCAAAGCACTCCTTAAAATGGAGAACATCAACATTTGTGCTGTAACAGAGACCTGGTTCAAGGCAGCAGAAAGCACTCCTGCACTACCAGTCTATAACTCATTGCACATCATGATCCTTTGCCAGAGATGGCCTACACCTGTCACCCTTGGGATTCCGGATACTGGATAAGGCTCTTGCCACCCCTATAGTGCCATTTTTAGGCAGGGTTCAAATGACAAACTCACCACTGTAACAAGTACAAGAAAGCAAAATCTGAGGATAATGCTACTCAATGCTAGAAGTCTAAACCTCAAAATGCATTCACTTGAGGCACTCCTTAAAATGGAGAGCATCGACATCTGTGCAGTGACAGAGACCTGGTTCAAGTCTCCAGAGACCACCGCTGCATAAGCAGGCTATAATTCATACCACACCTTTTGGCCACCTAACCTGGACCAAAACACTAAAGGCGGAGGCATCTCCATATTCATTAAGGATATCCACATCTCCAGGCTAGTTGCTCAACATAATGCTTCCGAGATTATCCAAGTGCAACTAACTCTGCGCAAGACCGCAATCCAAACTGTAACTTGCTACAGATCCCCCACCATGCCCCAGGATTCCCACTCCTCATTTCTTGATACACTGAAAAACATTAGGGTACAACCCAACACCCTAATAATGGGTGAGTTCAACTACCCCACCATTAACTGGGAAAACTACTCATGTACCCACTCTTTTGCTCAGTGTTTTCTGGAATTCATAAATTCCAATGCCTTGTATCAACTTATCCACACCCACACCAGGGGTAGCAATATCCTAGACCTGGTCATTACCAACATGGGCGACTGGTGTTCCACACCAGAGGTCAATTCCTCGTTGGTCAGATCCGACCACAAGCTAATCACCCTAGACATCCACATCCTGTCCCCACCCCCACCCCCCATTAGGGAAACCATGTAAAATATTTCTCCAAAGCCAACTTCATGCTTCGTAAGACAGAAGTGGCAAACTTCACGACACCCATGCAGATGGATAATAGAGGTACGACTGCTGAATCCTACACAAATTCACTTTGTAAGCACTTACACGAGTGCATGGATCGTGCTATCCCTAACAGAACCAAGATGCTATCCTCCAAAAAAAAGGAAGCTAATCTGGTGGTCCCCAGCTATAAACAAACTCTACAACAGAAGAAAGAAACTGTTGCAAAAAACAGTAAAATCCCATGATTGGAGGAACTCCCTGGTCAGCCTCAGTAAGAAGCTAAGATCCCTCATAAAATCCTCCAAAGCTAGTTACAAAACAAATTTGCCACTGATTCTAAAGGCAACCACAAAGCATTCTATAGCTATGTCAAGAATCTCAATGGCAACACTCAGATCTGCTCTGAGTTACAACACAATGGCCCTAAATATACAGAACCAAGTGATATTGCCAACATCCTGGCAGATAGGTTCAGTGCTAACTTTACCCCCCTCTCACCCCCTAAAGGGCCCATCTCTATACCAGAAGAATGCAAAGTTCCTGTAATCATGGCTGCACAGGTAAAAAACACACTCTCCAAAGCCAAGAACACAGCATCCATGAGACCTGACAGCATCCCAGGCTGCGTTCTGCATGAACTACAGAATGAACTGGCACCCCACCTAAGCACCATGTTCAATCATAGCCTCACCTCAGGCTTTGTGCCCACTGAATGGCACACAGCGATGGTTATCCGACTCCACAAAGGGGGAGCCACCACAGACCCTGGGAACTACCGCCCCATTAGCCTAACGAGCCTGGTCTGCAAGGCCATGGAATGTATCATCATGGAACTTATAAACAAAGACATTGGTAATCTCCAAACTCTGGACCCCACCCAGTTTGGGTTTGTAAAAGGCAGATCATGTCTCCTAAACCTAATAGACTTCTTTGAAGCAGTCACCAAAGCCGCAGACGAGGGTAAGGTGGTTCACACAGCCTATCTAGATCTCGGCAGGGCTTTTGACACCATCCCCCACTATGGAATAATAGATAAAATCACTAAACTAGGTATAAATCCCTATGTCACAAGATGGGTTGTCAACTGACTCACTGACAGAACCCACACTGTGAAAGTAGCAGACTTCAAATCCGACTTCAGACCAGTGACAAGTGGAGTACCATAGGGTTCAGTCCTGGGTCCTCTCCTGTTTGGTATCTACTGTTCTGAAGTACAGGCTAACACAGAAGGTCTTTGGCTAACAAAGTTCACAAATGACTGCAAACTAGGAGCCATAATCAAAACTCCTAACGATGTGGACATCCTACAAAAGGGCCTCACTGAGACAGATGCCTGGTGTCAAAGTCATGGCCTCAAGCTCAATGCCAAAAAGTGCATTGTCATCTCCTTTGGTAAAAACTCTGTACCCATGAGCTAACACATACGTTGTAGTCTACTTAACACCAAAAGTGTGATAAGAGACCTTGGGACACAGGTGGACAGTAATCTCTCCTTTGATAATCACATTGCAACAGTAGTCAGGAAATCCTTCTTCACGGCACACCTCATCACAAAAGGTTTCTCATCCAGAAAAAAAGAGGTCACTGTTCCCCTCTACTCATCACTCATTAGATCCACTATAAAGTACAATGCCCCTTTTGGTATGTACCGCACATGACATCTACAACAACTGGAAAGGCCGCAGAAACACGTCACAAAGAGGATTACTGGCCTCAAACGGATGCCCTACACAGACCGTCTCAAAAAACTCCAGCTTTACTCAGTCGCATATAGCCTACTCAGAGGTGATCTCTGCCTGACATACAAAGCTATGTCAAACCCAGAGCTGCTGGACATGCTTCACTTAAAGAAATCCCAATCCCTCCGAGCTACATGGTCTAGGGACCTAAACCTTGTCACCACAATAAACAGAACATGCTGGAGGGATAGATTCCTGTCCCAAGGACTTCCCATACTCTGGAACAAACTACCTATCTATATCAAACAAAGCTCATTAGCACTCTTCAAAAAAAATCTTGATGATTGGATGGGAAATAGGAAATTCACCCCGGGGATCACCTCTGTGGCTCTGCTTGACAAGGGCACAGGAAAATAATTTTCTTGGGTGGTGAAAGCCAGGGTACCTTTTTGTCTAGGCTTATATAGGCCCTAGGGCCAATAGCCTAGTACCTACCTATGAACCTATGAACCTATGAACACCTTTCAGCTCCAGAACTTGGACCGAAGCTCCAAAGGTGGTGGTGTTTCCATATTCATAAAGGATGTGCACACCTCTAGACCGATAGCCCAATGTAATGCATCAGAGATACTTCAGGTGCAGCTAACACTGGGTAATACAGTGATTCAGGTCATAGCCTGCTATAAGTCCCCAATCATGTCCCAGGACTCACACTCCACATTCCTAAGCACCCTGGAGAATATTAGGGTCCAACCTAATGCTCTCTTACTAGGTGACTTCAACTACCCCTCCATTAACTGGGAAAACTACTCATGTACCAATACACTTGCCTAACATTCCCTGGAGTTCATTACTTCCAGTGCCCTGGACCAGCTCGTTCTTACCCCTACTAGAGGTAGCAACATCCTTGACCGGTCATTACTAACATGGACGCCTGTTGCTCTACACCAATAGTCAGCTCCTCCCTGCTTAGATCCGACCACAAACTAATCACCTTGGAAACCCACAACCCCCACCCCCTCAAAGATAACCGCCATGAAAAACTTCTCCAAAGCTAACTTTGGGCTCCTAAAAACAGAGGTGTTTAACTTCACGGCACCCATGCAAATGGACAATAGTTGTATGACTGCCAAATCATACACCAGTGCACTGTATGAACATGTACACAAATGCAGGGATCTCGCCATACCCAATAGAATCAAGATGCTCTCCTCCAAAAAAAGGAAGCCAATCTGGTAGTCCCCTGCCATAAACAAACTCTACAACAGAAGGAGGAAAGTGATGCGGAATAAGGTGAAGTCCCAAGACTGGAAAAACTCCCTTATCAGCCTCAACAAAAAGATGGGATCTCTCATCAAATCCTCTAAAGCTAGCTATGAAAACAGAATTGCAGCAGATAGTAAAGACAACCACAAGGCCTTCTATAGTTATGTACAGAATCTCCACAGCAATACCCAGATTTGCTCTGAACTACTGCACAATGGTACCTCCTATACCAAGCCAACAGATATTGCCAGTATACTGGCAGACAGATTCAGTGCCAGTTTTACCTCCCCTCCCCCAAAGGGCCAATCACAATACAATTAGATTGCCAGGCACCCAGTATTACTGCTGCACAGGTTAAAACAGCACTGTCCAAGGCCAAGAATACATCTTCTGTGGGACCTGACAATATCCCTGGCTGTGTTCTACATGAACTACAGATTGAACTAGCACCTCACCACTGTGCCCTCTTCAATCACAGCCTCACCTCAGGCTTTGTCCCTACCAAATGGTGCACTGCTACAGTCATCCCTCTCCACAAAGGAGGAGCAACTACAAACCCTGGGAACTATCGTCCCATTAGCCTGACAAGCCTGATATGCAAAGCTATGGAATGCATCATCATGGACCTAATAAACAAGGATATAGGGAATCTCTAAAGTCTGGATCCCACACAGTTTGGTTTTGTGAAGTGCAGATCATTCCTGCTCAATTTGGTCGACTTTTTTGAGTAAGTAACCAGAGCTGTGGATGAAGGCAAGGTGGTTCATACAGCCTACCTTGATCTGACCCAGGCTTTTGATACCATTCCCCACTCAGGAATCATAAAAAAACCTCAGTAAGCTAGGCATCAACCCCTATATCACTAGGTAGATTGCAAACTGGCTCACAGATAGAACCCACAGTGTGAAAGTAGCTGACTGCAGGTCAGACTGCTGACTTGTCATGAGTGGAGTCCCACAGGGTTCGGTCCTGCATTCTCTCCTGTTTGGTATCCACTTCTCTGAAGTCCAGGCTAACATGAAGGGAATCTGGCTGACAAAGTTTGCAGATGATTGCAAGTTCAGAGCTATTATTAACTCCCCAAGTGATGTTGACATCCTACAGAATGGCCTCACTGAGACCAACGACTGGTGTCAGAACCAAAGCCTTAAGCTCAATGCCAAAAAGTGTGTCGTCACCCCCTTTGGGAAAAACCCGGTTCCCATGAATTACCACATTGATGGTAGTCCACTGAACACAGAAGGCGTTATAAGAGATCTGGGAACACAGGTTGACAGCAACCTGTCTTTTGACCACCACATCGCCACTGTGGTCAGAAAGTTCTTCTATGCGGCACATCTCATTACTAATGGTTTTGCATCCACAAAGAAAGAGGTCATTGTCTCCCTCTACTCTTCCCTCATTAGGCCAATCATCGAGTACAGTGCCCCATATGGCATGTACCTCACTAGACACCTGCAACAACTGGAGAGGCCACAAAAGTACTTCACAAAGAGGATCCTAGGCCTTAAACACGTGTCCTATATGGACAGACTCAAAAAAACTCCAACTATTCTCTGTCGCATATTGCCTACTTAGAGGCAATCTCTACTTGACTTACAAAGCCATGTCTGACCCAGCTCTGTTAGAAATGCTGCATCTAAAGAAATCCCAATCCCTCCACACCACATGCTCTAGAGACCTCAGCCTCATTACCACAATTAACAGAACATGCTGGAGGGACAGGTTCATAACCCAGAGACTGCCCATGCTATGGAATAGACTTCCCATACATGTCAAGCAGAGTACTTCGCTGACCCTCTTCAAGAGAAATCTCGATGAGTGGATGGGAAACAGAAAATTCACCCCGGGGATAACTCCAGTGGCTCTACTCGACAGAGATACTGGGAACTAAGATTGGGTGGCGCTATGTCGGGGTAATCCTATGGCTAGGCTTGTAAAGGCCCCAAGGCATTAGCCTAGTACACACCTATGAACCTATGAACCTATGAAAGGGCTGGACAGTCTGAGGATTTATAAATGATTTTATGTGCTGTGATTAGTTGTATGTACGTTAGATAATGTGGAAGTTCAAGCCAGTTAAGTGACTGAAGGGAGATGCAGTGATGGGAAGAGTATTTTGCATTGGTAACAAACTTGGCTAACTTGTTGTAGCAGGACTATCATACCTCTCAACTTTTGACAAATCAGTGGGATGATCTAAGGATTAAAGTCACTAAATAATGACATGCATTTGAGTTTCAGACTTCATATCCTCCAGAAAATGCATGCTGACACAAATCCTGTTATTTTAGCAACTTTCTAAGTTTATAAGAGCATTATTTAAAATATGTCCCTATTTTGGGGCCTTTGTCCCTCCGTTATGTCAGGTTTTGTCCAGATTTCTTGTGCTAAGAGGTTCAGAGGTATGCTTAAGTTTTATTTTTAGGGTGGATTGGATATTGGTAAGGAGAGGAGCACCATACAGGAGAGAAGGGAGGAGAAAGGTTGAGGCAAGAGTATGCTTAGTAGAGCAGTTAAGAAAGTATTTTTGTCTGTAGAGGGTACCTAGTTTTTCTTTTAATATTATTGTGGATGCGGAGGTCAAATACCATGTTTTCATCAAGAATAACTCCTAGTGATTTAGTGTGGGAGGCAATCTCTATAGTGGTGTTGCTTTGAGACTGAATGGTGAAATCTGACTTGTTAATAGGAAGGTTTTTCATAGGAGTAAATATTAGCAATTTGTTTTTTTTAGGGTTTAGAGCTATGTCATTGTTGCCCATCCAGATTATGGTAGCAGTAAAGGCATTCTGGGTGATTTGCAGAAGTTCTGTTGTTAATTTAGCAAGGAAATAACGGTTGAATCATCTGCATATTGCACAACAGATCCATTCATAAGAGTGAAGTGAAAGTCATTTATAAAAATACTGAAGAGAAGAAGTCCCAAGATGGAGCCCTGGGGAACACCCATGGAAGACTTGAGAAATGGAGAGAAAGAGTTAAACCATCAAGTAGATTTCTAGCAAACCAGTTTAGAGTTGGGGGATACCAAGGGTGGAGAGTTTACTGAGGAGTAGTGGGTGTGAGACATTTGAGAGATCAAGGAAGAGTGAGGATACATGTTTACCAGCATTTCTAGCCTGATTGACTGTGTCCATAAAGGAAATAAAGGTAGTGGTAGTGCTATGACTTGGTCTAAACTTGTGTTGAGTTGGGGAGAGGAGCTGGTTTAGTATTAGATGGTTTACAAGTTGATAATGGATTTTAGAAAAAGGGGAGAGAATAGCAATGGGTCAGAAATTAGAAATGTGTGTATTATTACCACCTTTATGGAGAGGAATAATGTATGCTTTTTTCTATATAGTGTGAAGATAGGACTCTTGGATGGACCTGTTGAGAAGTATGCTGATGGGATAGGCAATGGATCTTGCTGACATTTGAAGGTATTCTGCGGTCAAGTTGTCAGGGGAAGTGGAGCCTGGTTTCAGTTTTAGGAGAAGTTTCATTATAGTAGTGATGGATACAGGGGAGAAAAAGAAGGTGTGTAGGGAGGAGGTTTTAATATCCTGTGATTGAGGTGATAGTGGTTGAGAGTTAGCGTTAGTTTGGGAAGAGGTGCTGGTAAGTTTAGCTATTGTGTCAATAAAGTGTGAGTTGAAGAGGGTGGCTATTTCACTAGCTGTTTTCCTGGGGAATGGGTAAGGGCTGTTTTTGGTGCCAGGGTTATTATAGATGAAATGGAGTTCCAGAATTTCTTTGGATTTTGTTTGTGATTTTTCTGGCAGTTTAGATAATATCCTTTTCTGTCGTTAATGACTAGTTGCTTTGCTTGATTATGAAGCTGTCTAAATTGTAGGAGATCAGCAGGATTGTTGTATTTTTGCCATTTTTTTCCATATTTTCTCCCTGGCAGTCATGATTTGCTTGGTAGCTTTAGACAGCCGTATGGCATGCTTAGTTTTTACTCTTTTTTTTGTCCTAATGGGGCTAAAAAGTATGTTGCAGTCTCGAGACAAGCCATTAAAACATAACACTCCTAGCTCTAAAATAACTTTCCTGAAGAGGAACATAATAAAACATCAGTAAAAAATAAGAAAATGGATGTTTTCCCCCCAGGGGAACTTATCTGTCCAGTTCAGGAAAGCACAAGCTGACTGTCGATCCTCACAAGCCTAAGGAGTGTACTCTTCAGCAGTGTAAAACTCTGTGGAGGGCTTCGCATCCAAACTTGTCTTTTAGTCAGTTCAGCTCAAGCTGCTTGATAGCTTGCACTTGTAGAAGGTGCCCTGACGTTTTGGACTATCTGGATGTTACATCCTTGGCAGGATATCATTGATATAGCTAAGGGTTCTGCAGCAGTGATCAATATAAAGAATATATAATTTAATTCTAGAAGTAGAATTTTGGACTTGTGCATTTTAAGGCAGTCATTTCATGATAAGAGTTTTGGATTTTGAAGTTAAGGTAAACAGGTACAAGGCAAAGAAAAACACATTCATTAGTTTTCATACTGAAGTGTAAAGAGAAGCTGAGAAGCATACTTGCTTATGTAATGGCAAATGCAAATTGCTGAAAAATATTTTGAAAAAAATATATATACTTTGAAAACTGAGAAATTTTTGGTGAAATTGACCCCTCTTTCAAGACACACACACACACACACACACACACACACACACACACACACACACACACACACACACACACACACACACACACACACACGTGTGTGCGCGCACACAAAACAACAGCACCCTCACTGGCATGCTTAGTGGGTTAAAAAGTATAGCAACTGAATAAATAAGCAATGTAATATAGACATGAATCTGCTAATTTAGTTTCATAGTTTCATAGTATAGTACTAGGCTATCTGCCCTGGGGCATTTGTAAGCCTAGCCATAGTGATGTGGCTTTTGCCACCCCATGAAATGGTACAAAAATGTACAGAATAAATCTAGAATACTGTGCCTCTGTCTAGTAGTGACACAGTGAAGGTCCCCTTATATAATAGAATTAGTTTACTGTGCCCCTGTCTAGCAGTGACACAGATGTGACCCCTGGGGTAAACTTACGATCTCCCATCCACTCATCAAGATTTCTCTTGAAGAGGGTCAGTGAGGGGTTCTGCCTAATACGAACTGGGATCCTGTTCCAAAGCATGGGAAGCCTCTGGATTATGAATCTATCCCTCCAGCATGTCCTATTCATACTTGTGCCGAGGTTTAAGTCTTTAGCTCTCGTGGTCCTGATGGATTTGGATTTTTGAGGTGGAGCATGTCCATCAGATCCTGATTGGACATGGCCTTGTACGTCAGGCAGAGATCACCTCTGAGCAGGCGGTATGCTACTGAATAGAGCTGAAGTTTCTTTAGTCTGGCAGAATAAGACATATGTTGGAGACCCTTGATCCTTTTGGTGAGGTACTTTTGTGGTCTCTCCAGCTGTTGCAAGTGCCGGGTGAGGTACATACCAAATGGGGCATTGTACTCAATCATGGGTCTGATGAGGGAGGAATATAGGGGTACAATGACATCCTTGGATCTGGATGTGAAACCCTTCATGATGAGGTGTGCAAGGTAGAATGTTTTTCTAACCACTTTGGCAACGTGGGTGTCAAATGAGAGGTCGCTGTCTATTTGGGTCCCTAGGTCTCTGATTACTTTTTCCGTACTCAGTGGGTTGCTGTCTATGTGATAATTTGTGGGTACTTTGTTTTTTCCAAAAGGGATGACTATACATTTTTTGGCATTTAGTTTAAGGCCGTGACTACGGCACCAGTTGTCCGTTTCAGTGAGGCAGATGTGTGTATCTGCTGGTGTATCGACTATGGCGCCTAGTTTGCAGTCATCTGCGAACTTTGTCAGCCACAGCCCTCCCATGTTTGCTTTAACATCTGAGAAATAAATGCCGAACAAGAGGGGTCCCAGGACAGATCCCTGTGGGACACCACTTGTGACTGGCTTTGAGTCTGACATTGCTCCAGCGATTTTAACTTTATGGGTTCTGTCCTTTAGCCAGTTTGCAACCCATCTAGTGACATAAGGGTTTACTTTTAAGCTGTTTAGCTTATCTATGATGCCTGAGTAGGGTATTGTGTCGAAGGCCTTAGCCAAGTCCAGGTATGCTGTATGGACTGCTTTGCCCTCATCAATGGCTCTAGTGACTGTTTCGAAAAAGTCAGCCAGGTTTAAAAGGCAGGATCTGCCCTTTACAAGGCAGAACTGGGTGGGGTCAAGCGTCTGTAGGTCCCCTATGTCTCTGTTTATGAGTTCCATAATGATTCTTTCCATAGCTTTGCAGACCAGGCTAGTCAAGCTTATGGGGCGGTAGTTTCCAGGGTCTGTAGAGGCATCCCCCTAATGGAGTGGGACCACTGTTGCTGTACGCCAGTGTTCAGGTACATATCCCGAAGTAAGGCTAAGGTTAAATAGCATTTTTATGTGTGGGTTTAGCTCCTCTTGGAGTTCACGTAACACGCACCCCGGGATACAGTCAGGTCCCATTGATGCTGTGTTTTTTGCTTTGTTTAGGGCAGTTCTCACTTGGACATCTGAGATGACAGGGAGATTACATTCAGCTGGGATAAGTATTTCTTCTTTTGGGGTGAAGGAGGCGAGAAATTTGCACTGAACCTGTCAGCCAGAATGTTAGCAATATCTGTGGGTTCAGTGTATTTTTTGTTGTTGTGAACCAACTCTGAGCATATCTGAGGGTTTCCTCAGGTTTCTAACATAGCTGAAGAAGGCTTTGTGGTTATCTTTAGTGTCCTTAGCGATTTTTCTCTCAAAGTTTGCCTTGGATGTTTTTATGAGAGAACGTAGTTTTCTGCTAATGTTGATCAGAGATGTCTTCCCTTCATGGGATTTCGCTCTGACGTGCAGTAGCTTCCTTCTTTTGTTATACAATTTGTTTATGGCTGAGGTCCACCAGACAGGACGCTTACATTTGGTGGAGAGGGACTTGGATTTATTTGGGATTGCATGATCCATGCATTCTTGGAGAAGTCCATAGAAAGCATTTGTGAAGGATTCGGCATTGTGGGATGTGGTATCCACTGGCACAGTGGGCTTAAAGGATACCATCTCAGTCTTAAGAAGAGTGAAGTCTGCTTTTGAGAAGTTTTTCACTGTGGTCTTTTGTGCTGGGGTTGGAGGTGGGATATGTATATCCAGGGTGACTAGTTTGTGGTCAGATCTCACTAGTGAGGGGTATACTTCTGATGTGGAGCATTTTGTCCCCATGTTTGTGATGATCAGGTCTAGTATATTATCTCCCCTAGTGGGAGAGGTGACTAGTTGTTCCAGTGCATTTGAATTTATGAATTCCAGGAACCTTTGGGGTAGGGTATTAGGGCTAGAATAATGTACCCAATCTATGTTTGGGTAGTTGAAGTCTCCCAGTATGATGGTATTTTGTGATACATTCATATCCTCCAATGTCTTCAGGAAGGCTGAGTGGGGATCTTGAGATTGGGAGGGTGGTCTGTAACATGCTACCAGTTGTATAGCAGTTTTGCCTATGGTTAGTTGCACCTGTATGGTCTCTGATGCTTCATGTGTTGCTACTAACCTGGAGGTGTGGGTGTCCTTTATGAATATGGACACTCCCCCTCCCTTTGTGGTTCGGCCCGGGTTTTGGGGCTGAAAAGCATGATACGAGGTATAGCCTGGTAGCGCTGGGGTGCTCTCAGGAGCCTTGAACCAGGTTTCAGTTACTGCACAGATGTTGATGTTCTCCATGCTGAGGAGTGCATCAAGTGCCTGCATCTTGAGATTTAGACTTCTGGTGTTGAGCAGCATCACCCTTAGTTTTTTTCCATTTTTGTTTTCTAAGCAGGTGGGTTTGTCTTTTGAGCCTTGCCTAAAAAAGGCACTATGGGGGTGGCAAGAGCCTTAGCCAATATCCGGAAGCCCAGTGGTGACAGGTGTAAGCCAACCCTTGCGAAGCAGCGTGGCTTGTCCAACATATCATCCCAGGCAGACAGACATTGGATCCCCTTAGAATGACACCAGTACTTGAGCCAATTGTTAAAGCTGATCATCTTGTCTTTGTATTGTGGTATCATTCTTGGTGAGGGCAAGATGCTGCTCAGGGTCAGGGTCATACCAGCCTGGGCTACATAATCGGAGAGCTCCTCTATGTCTCTTTTCATGTAGTCCAGGGAGGTACATCTCAGGTCATTCACACCAGCATGGACAATGACGGAGTCATATTTGTACTTGCTTTGGAGTGACCTGAGTGCGTGTGTTATGTGGTGGATCCTACCTCCCGATAGACAGCAGACAGTCACCTTCTCCTTGTTCAGCCTGGTCAGTGGGACATCAGTGTGTCTGACTATGGAGTCACCTATTACTAGTGTATCAGGCAAGGTGTTTGGCCTTAAGGGCTGCGATTGGTCGACACACTGATTTATTGAAGTATGTGTTGCATGTGTTTTGTTTTGAGGTAGTGGATTTTTGGATGTCTGCTTTGGGAGCCTCTGTTGTTTTGGTAAGTTTTTTATTAGAGCCTTCGAGTATGTCTTTGTGTTTTTATGTGTTTGGTTTGCAGTTGTGGTAGGTCTATGTGGGACTGGGATTGTTTTGTGTGTGGTTTCCATCTCCTCCTGTCTGGTCATGCCAGCCCTGAGTTGAGAGAGTTCAGCCTCCAGTTTGGCTATATAGTTGCATCTCTCACATGTATTTGTGTTTGTTGGGAGGAGGAGAGGGTTGTCTGTCTACATGAGACAAATGTAGCATTGTCTCAAGATGCCCAGATTGACCAGCTGAACTGGAGATGACGCCAGTAATCTACCACTCGACATGCTAGAACAGTATAAGGGAGTGGTATACCATTAAGGGAAGTGGGTATTCACAGGGGTGGTAAGTAGATGTAGTGTTTTACTTAGTACGAGAGTGCTTACTTAGTAGAGAAGTATTGAGAACAAGTGCTAGGCTTATAATACAGTGAGTAGTCTGGTTATACTAAGAGCAGAACTTCCTTAAGGGAAAATTTGAAGAACAGACTTGGCGGAGCCAGAAAAAGTTTAACCTTGTTTAACCGGCGCTGCGCTATGCGTATGAACGCGCAAAGCCGTGCAAACGCGGATTTTAAACAGTGAACTACAAAAGAGCTGGAAATGGTCCCAAACAACCAATTACTACAGCTTCTTGTGCTGAGGTCACTTCCCCCAAGGACAGGTAGGCTGCTCAAGGCTCCCCACTCCCACTGGTGAGCAAAGAAACTTCCTTCTATCCAAGTAAGATAATGGACAACACAGGAACTACACCACAGCCCAGAATACAGCAATGCCTGTAAACTGGTCTAAACTAGTCGAGGAAGGCGGGAAAACAAGGATTATTTTTTTGTTTTTTTGGTAGAAACACACAGAAAATGCAGAAACAGTGATAAATTAGTTACACAGGCTAGCACACTTTAGTGGGCAGCCTCCACAGTTAAATTAAACAAACAAGCAAACTTTCGATCAAATTTGACTAAAATGTAACTTTAAGTGCAGATTTTAAAATAATGCAGCAATCAGTTAAAAAAACAGTTCAGGCTAGTTCAAGGTAAGCTACAGAAGCTATTTCAAGTGAAAAAAAAGCAAAGATACTTAAATCTAGAAGGTAGTCGCTTTTCTGAGTTCCCTGCTGCTAGGACCACTCTGTAAACCCACATGGAGCTTGTCTGAGCAGTATAGCCAGAAAAAAATGCCCAGAGGCGGATTTTAAACAGTGAACTACAAAAGAGCTAGAAATGGTCCCAAACAACCAATTACTACAGCTTCTTGTGCTGAGGTCACTTCCCCCAAGGACAGGTAGGCTGCTCAAGGCTCCGCACTCCCACTGGTGAGCAAAGAAACTTCCTTCTATCCAAGTAAGGTAATGGACAACACAGGAACTACACCACAGCCCAGAATACAGCAATGCCTGTAAACTGGTCTAAACTAGTCGAGGAAGGCGGGAAAACAAGGATTATTTTTTTGTTTTTTTGGTAGAAACATACAGAAAATGCAGAAACAGTGATAAATTAGTTACACAGGCCAGCACACTTTCATGGGCAGCCTCCACAGTTAAATTAAACAAACAAACAAGCAAACTTTCGATCAAATTCGACTAAAATGTAACTTTAAGTGCAGATTTTAAAATAATGCAGCAATCAGTTAAATAACAGTTCAGGCTAGTTCAAGGTAAGCTACAGAAGCTATTTTAAGTGAAAAAAAAGCAAAGATACTTAAATCCAGAAGGTAGTCGCTTTTCTGAGTTCCCTGCTGCTAGGACCACTCTGTAAACCCACATGGAGCTTGTCTGAGCAGTATAGCCAGAAAATAAATGCCCAGAGGCAGATTTTAAACAGTGAACTACAAAAGAGCTGGAAATGGTCCCAAACAACCAATTACTACAGCTTCTTGTGCTGAGGTCACTTCCCCCAAGGACAGGTAGGCTGCTCAAGGCTCCCCACTCCCACTGGTGAGCAAAGAAACTTCCTTCTATCCAAGTAAGGTAATGGGCAACACAGGAACTACACCACAGCCCAGAATACAGCAATGTCTGTAAACTGGTCTAAACTAGTCGAGGAAGGCGGGAAAACAAGGATTATTTTTTTTGTTTTTTTGGTAGAAACACACAGAAAATGCAGAAACAGTGATAAATTAGTTTCACAGCCTAGCACACTTTAGTGGGCAGCCTCCACAGTTAAATTAAACAAACAAACAAGCAAACTTTCGATCAAATTCGACTAAAATGTAATTTTAAGTGCAGATTTTAAAATAATGCAGCAATCAGTTAAAAAACAGTTCAGGCTAGTTCAAGGTAAGCTACAGAAGCTATTTCAAGTGAAAAAAAGCAAAGATACTTAAATCCAGAAGGTAGTCGCTTTTCTGAGTTCCCTGCTGCTAGGACCACTTTGTAAACCCACGTAGAGCTTGTCTGAGCAGTATAGCCAGAAAAAAATGCCCAGAGGCGGATTTTAAACAGTGAACTACAAAAGAGCTGGAAATGGTCCCAAACAACCAATTACTACAGCTTCTTGTGCTGAGGTCACTTCCCCCAAGGACAGGTAGGCTGCTCAAGGCTCCCCACTCCCACTGGTGAGCAAAGAAACTTCCTCCTATCCAAGTAAGGTAATGGACAACACAGGAACTACACCACAGCCCATAATACAGCAATGCCTGTAAACTGGTCTAAACTAGTCGAGGAAGGTGGGAAAACAAGGATTTTTTTTGTTTTTTGGGGTTTTTTTGGTAGAAACACAAAGAAAATGCAGAAACAGTGATAAATTAGTTACACAGGCTAGCACACTTTAGTGGGCAGCCTCCACAGTTAAATTAAACAAACAAACAAGCAAACTTTCGATCAAATTCGACTAAAATGTAACTTTAAGTGCAGATTTTAAAATAATGCAGCAATCAGTTAAAAAACAGTTCAGGCTAGTTCAAGGTAAGCTACAGAAGCTATTTAGAGTGAAAAAAAAGCAAAGATACTTAAATCCAGAAGGTAGTCGCTTTTCTGAGTTCCCTGCTGCTAGGGCCACTCTGTAAACCCACGTGGAGCTTGTCTGAGCAGTATAGCCCTATAAATGCATTATTACTCAAACCTGTGGAGTAAGTGAAGCACTGAAAATGAAAAATAGACATCAGAATCAAATTATTCATATTAAAACAATTTTACAGCAGTCCTAAATATAGTGTAATTCACTCCTACCAAACTAAAATGCAAAGCTTTATTGTAACCTTGTATGTCAGTCATGCCAATCATTACTTATCATTCAAGTAGGCTGTTGTTAGAAGGAACATTTTATTAGCAATGTATTACAGTAAAGGGTTAGGGAACTAAAATTTAACATATCTCATTTATTAATTTAGAAAAAAATTATATTTTTCCATTGTTCAGGTTGCACAGCTTTGGGAAAATTTGACACTTGACTATACCTCATGCCACATTACTCCCCCAGTAACCTATTATTTATAAAAAAAATAGAACACTGTCAGTCATAGCTTGTTGCTTTAAGATTTTCCATCTGTATGTATTATTGGCAATTTTCAAGATCTCTGAGGAACTAAAACTATTTCCCATTTTTCGTGTTTTTCCTCCACAGAACACAGTTGCTCAAATCCTATAAAAAAGTCAGATGAAGTAAGAGCCCGAGTGTTAATAGACATATCCTGAGACACAATTTTCGTGGTCTATCACTATTTACTTTGCTGTATTACCAGCACTGTGATACTGCTGTGGTATTTTCTTTTAAATAAGAGTAGAATTCAAGTGAATGTGATATCATTCCACCTGAGAATTCACTGTCTCCAAGATTAAAATGCTAATGTTGTAAGACAGCTGCCATTCAAAAACCTTTAAACATAATTAGCTTAACCCTGATGTGAACAGGTATGAGCAAGGACTAGATTAATCAGTCCCCGTGAAGGAAATGTGATACAAGGTGCAGCTGAACCCCGTAATGCCTTAAGGTGTGACTACATTTAATATTAGAGTAACCGCTGTATGCATTTTTGATGACATTAGAATTTTGTTCCTATGTAATTTAAGTCAAGCACACTGAATACTCAGAGTCATTGTTAGGTTTGTAGGACAAGCAACAAACAGTTTAACAGCACACAGTCACACTAAGGTGAGGGGGCTTCTGAGGACCCCCTTATCTGTTTTACTTCTCCAAAGGGCAAGCTGCAGTGTAAGACATTGATCACTGTCAGACGAAAAGTTTGGTTATATATCTAATAATTTGTAAAGAGGTAGGAGTAACTATATCTAGCTGGCACTTTCTAACTTTCCATGCAATCTCTGTCCATTTTCCCTGCAGTTTGTTGTCATTCCACATTCCAAGATTCAGTTTTCCTCACAAGGGATTAGTCCATAATAATCTGTCCTGCTTCTGCCGTCCACTTGTCTGTCACTGCGCTAGACTCCCACCATTGAACTTGTGGGTGATGAACCCATATGACAGCACTGTGTAGTTATCTCAGACCAAGTCCAGCCTGGCCACATGTGTTACCCATTAAGCACTCAGCAGTAAATACCACCTTCAAACTTTGATCCTTTGGTAAGCCCTGGTGTTTCTGCTCTGAGTGGCCTTCTCTGATACTTTAAATGAACCATCACATGAGTCAAACAAAATGTCTGTCTGTTGTCTGTGCATATATTTTTAGCAGCAATTCAGTGTTTGTCAGCTTTCTTGGAAACCGTGGAAGTGATGCTTCATATAGTACCACTTAGAACCTCTGTCACCCTAATGCAAGACTTCTGTGAACACATGTGGAATGACATGCGTGGAAGGGAATGATCTGCAAGAATGACTTGCCTGATTTCCTCATGAGTGGATTAGTTTTACAGGGCTTATATGCTAGGGATGGCTTGTCTGTAATCATTGCCATAAGCAAACATGAGACTACTTTTAAGTGTACTTTGTATGAAAGAACACTGGGTCAGAGGACAATGCCTGACTTCATGATAATGTCATCAGACATAACTGTACACTTTGGACACACAGCTCAACAGAGATGATAAGCTGACAATTAATGTGTACAGGGCTTTTCTGGAAATGTCTACTAGATACTTCTGTCTGGGAGGAGTTCAGCTGCCACCTCTGTAGGGGCTTCTCCCACATTCTGAGGAATGTCATTGCTTTGGAGTTTAAACTGACCCTGTTCTACACCTCAGTAGCTGATGCTAAAAAAACTTTGGTACTGGTGGTATTATTACCCTTAATGCCTGCTGGCAAACACCAGCAGTGAAGAAAGGTAGCAAGTTAAATAAACAAACCTCCATGCAACAGTAGCAGGGAGGGGGACGTTTCCAGACTTGTCTGATACATACTGACATGCCAGAAAAGCAGCAGCTGTGACATTCTTCAAAGTAAAGGGCTAGGTGTGGGATGAGTTTGCAAACCCATTGAGAAGTGACACCTTGAGGTTAAGTTGAGTTGACTTTTGTATGTTAGTAGGTCATACTGTCTAAAACAGGCACTATTGAGGTGAATAAAGTTTTAGCCAGTATTCAAAAGCCTAGGCAGAAAGGTGCAGACCTTCCTTAGCAAAGCAACATGGTCTGTTAACCATGTCTGGATCCTTTTATAATGACACCAGACAGACAGTTGTTGAAATCAATTGTTTTTGCTCATATTGTGGCATCATCCTCAGTGATGGTAATATGCTGCTCAGTGCTGGGCTCAAACCAGCTTGAGATATATACATACATACAAATACTTCAGACATGAGCAATAATGCCCTTCTAGTCTGCCAACATACCAAAACAGTTGTTGCCATAGAAAGTGTCCAGGCTGTTCTTAAAATACTTAAACTAGTGTTTGTTTTAATGTAATTTTGGTAGTCTCTTCCATGCATTAGCTGCTGTCTCAGAGACCCAATGAGTACACTTTTCATTCCTATAGCATATTCTACATAGGTTGTCTGATTATTCTCTACTAAGTTTTGACAACCCCAAACATTCACAGAGGTAGTTTTCTCTAAATGTCCTATTCTCCTGAACAAGGATTGCTCTTAAATAGCTATATGAGACACTGTACAAGTTCAGATGTTTTAGACTTTCATAATAGCGTACATGTTCACATTAGTAAACAAATCATCCAACTTTTGACATGAGGAACACAGATCACCAGTGTTACTACAAGGTGTTACCTTTAAATATACATAGCATTTAGTGCAATATACAAGGTTCTTGTGCTTTAGCAAATCATTAATGGCATACTCATGAAAGGAATCCATATTATAAAAGGAAAGGATAATCAAAATCAGTTACCATGGAATTCACAGAGATTTTAAATCAACTTCTAAGAGAAAAATCACACAAACAATATACAATTAAGTATTAAATTAAGTAGAATAAAGTTGTTGCTGTGACTGTACCAGTTGTAAAAGTCACACAAAAGCTGGGATTCCTTTCTCACTATCACTTACAATTGCACCTCGTTTTAACTGTAAAGATCAATAAATTACAAATCGGCACTCTGGTAAATATTCTTGTCTACAAGCTCTTTCTTCTTTCAAACAGTGAAAAACGGCAGTAAAAAATAAAATAAAAATATAAATCAAAAAAATCTTCTCATCAGTCAAATGTGCAATCAATCACAAAGCAAGACAGGATTATTTAGATAAGCTCCGGACTGTCTTCTCTGCAGTCTGTGTGAATTTATATCTGACTAGGCAGCTTGAGATGGTTAAAGTTTGCTGGTCTAAAACCTATCCCTTTCTAACAACAAACAGTGAAAATTACAGATAAAACAACAAAATATAAGTCAAAGTAAATCTTGTCTGCAAGCTATCCCTTTCTTCCTACAAACAGTGAAAAACTGTGGTAAAATAAAATATACATCAAATTAAATCTTGTCTTACCAGGCAACTACACAATCACAAACAACACAGGATTGTTTAGATATGCATTCATAGTCTGAAAGTTCTAAAATGTCTCTTTTCATATAGTTCAGGATGATACATCTCAGGTCATTTACACCTACATGGACTATGATGGAGTAATACTGCTATCTGTGGTGTAATGACTTGAGTCATGCGTACTTTTGCAGATCCTTGGTCTAGATAAGCAACTAACAGTTATTCTGACTAGAGGGGGGTCAGTATATCCTACAGTGGATGAGAGTCCTGGGAAGTGTGTTTGCTTTCCTTGGGCCCTTAATGTTTGTGCCTCCACTGAGAGTGACAGTATGTGTGGTGTTAGGAATTGCTTTTTCTGAGTGCCTTTGGGCTTGCTGAGGCATAGCTTTGGTAAAGAGTGGTCTAGGTGATCTTTGTTGTTTAGGAAGACTGCTTTTAGGTTCCTCAGCATGTGTTAGCTTATGTGTGTGTGTTGTGTGTGTGTTTTGCGTGCTGTGTAAGGTGGGTGTTGTGCATGTGGTTTTGACCACTCGATGTGTGTTGTATGCAAGAGTTTAGCCTTTAGTGTTATAGTTTAAGTATTATGTTTGGCTCTTTAAGGATTAAATGGTTGTCAGTAAACAAGAAACAGTTACTACATTGTCTCAAGATGCACATATCCACCAAGCTGGCTACAGAGAAGTTAGGAAACTGCATATCTATACTGTCCAGTCCTTTGATTTGTGAGCTACGAGGGGATGGTGTATTGGGGTTAGAAGGCTATTAAGGGTGCTTTGTTGGTGCAGACTAATGAGTGCTTTATTGGGAAAGATTATGCTAAACTGTACTAAATTCTACTAACTTTAATGTTTAACTATACTGAATTCTACTTAGTATCTAAGTATTACCACTCGACGCCCAACCTGCTGCTGTAATCTTGCTGGCATGCAAGGTATTTGCTTTATATTGCTGCTTTAAAAAGTAATGTTTTACAGACCATTCTACAGGGAATATTTGCATTTTAGGCATTTGCTACTGTACAAGGCACTGCTAACACAAACTAACATGCAAAATTGATAGCAGCACAGAAAAAAACCCCATAAAACTAACTAATGAGCCCTCTGGCCAATAAAATGTCTACGCTGCTCAGCATACCTCTTAACTGTCCCTGATTTTCAGGGATGTCCCTGATTTTGACTCAAATTTTAACTCTGTCCCTCTTAATCCCTCCTAAAACTAGTAACTTTTGGAGGAAAGGTGGTGAATTACACTTAATGAATAATGACAATAATTAAGAGTTATAAACTTCTTTTACTTCAGAAAATATGTATTAATTCATATGCTCTGATTCTGTCAATGTTTCAAGTTAATAGCACTAATATTTTAAAAGTGTCTCTGATGGTCCCTGATTTTTGCTTGACTTGTCCCTGATTCTGTTGAAATTTGTCCCCAATTGGTTGAGAGGTCTACGCTATGAGTCCTTTTGTGTATTTCCCAACTTAGACAGACCAAGCAAACAACCCTCCCCACCACAAGATGAATAAACTCATAAGTCTTTTAGATGGTTTCTTCTTCTTATAGCATATTTTCACTTATACCATTATTGAAAATCATTTTAAAGATCCAAAGTGCATATCACAGGTTCCAGTGTATATTTCCTTTCCTTGTTGCAGATCCAATTTATTTATTGATGACATTTCAATGGCAGATAAAGAACACCTAAAAGACAGAAGCCAAGAAAATATCTCAGGACTACAAGTTGCTAAAGCACTAGTTAATATGAATGGTACTAGGGCTGGCCTTAGGTGAAAGGCTTAGATGAAAAGGCTCCAAAGTACCCCCCCCCCCCACTAACCAACCCATCTTCGTTTATTCATTCAGCTCCTTCTATCGAACAAGTCTGCACTCTGATAACTGTGGAGGAAACACTTGTATTAGACCATGAGGGATCATGATGCTCTGAGGTGCATTTTAGAGTTTCTTTTAAATTACCTTTTTCATCCAATGCTGCCTTAGTTTTGGGTATGTATCAGTAACAAGACTTCAGAACCTAGACTTTGAAAACACTGAGTCTGCATTTCTGCTGACTGTACTCTCCTGGAAAGCAATGAGTTAACTGATATAGGCTTGTGGTTGTTTGTTAATGATAAGGTCACCATTCTAGCCCATTAATATGACATTGAAAAAAAATACCCATGTCACTGTATTTGTCATATTAAACTGTCTACATTTTGTCATTTAGAAAATTGCTAGACTCCAAAAAATCAAACAAGTCTCTACTTTCACAACAAGCAGTGCAGCATCACTGTAAATGCGTCTGTCTTCATAACATGGCATATAATATTAGTATACAATATGGCAAATGTTGTCTGCATTGTAATATCTCTTTTATGATGATAAAATAAGTCACTGAATCAAACATAGATGTTGTAATTGAATAAAGGAATCCAATTTTCTTCCCGTGAAAGTATAGTGTTAGACTGCATTCTCTGCTTGTCTGATATAGAAGAATAAAGATTGTGCACATCTAATGTAGCCCATATGTAATTCCCAGACCACTTAATACATTTCATCCCATCAAGTACACATGATGGACTTTTTTAACAACCTGTTAGAGTACAGAGTCTAGTAGCAGACCAGCATTTAAGTAGAAATAATGAGTCTGCCTGGAGTACAGACACACTCTTTATGACCTATGGGAGTAAGTAAAATACACTTCTTCATTATACTTTCTAAGAGATTTTTAGTCAGTAATTCATATTTTATAGTGCTGTTTAATATTGTTAAATACAATTTACAGTAATCTTGTCTCATAACTGAAATATCGTCCCCTTCCCAGCATGGCAAACAACAAAATAATCTTTTTAAGACACCAGCCATTGCAAGGCCTGCCACTCTTTTTTAATGTTCTTTTTTACTGGAATTTCCAAACAAGCAATCGTAAATTAAAGCAGTGGCGGCTCATGGCATCAGACTGCGGGACTGCAACCCCCCCAGCTGTGTAAGAAAAAGAAAAGCACAACAGACTTGGCCAAAAAAATATTTTTTAATTAAAAAGTGGCTGACTTGCATAAAAAAACGAGTCTGACTGACTTGCAAAGTCCCAGAACTCGAACTGTGCATGCTCGTTGCTCGGCGAGTTCCTGTTTTTTTTCCCCTTTACATCTGGTTCTTGGACTGTCTCAGACTGCTGTAAAGACAGTCCGGACTATGGGGAGTTCTGCATCAGTGTGTGATGCCCAGAACTCTGTGCGGTAACCGCACAGTAACATGGAAGGGGTGCGGACTGCCACGTGAGCAGTCACGCAAGTGATGCGAATGGCAAGGTGACTACGGATAGATTCTCACTCTCTTTCTGAAAAAGAGAGAGAGAAACAATCAGAATTAACATGCAGGACAGGATAAGTACCTTATCGCACTAACTTGCAAGTGTTTAAAATAATTACAGTGGTTACCACTTGGCTTGACTTGACTTACTTCTGGAATCTGGAGTCTTGTCTTGTGTTCAGATCGTGAGTGATGATCGGAAATGGACAGTCTTAAAGTTAAAAAGTCTTCATTTTATTTTTTTGAGGTAAGTAAGGCAGACAGGCCTTTGGGGTGGGGGTGCCCTCCTCTTTACTTCAACAATGCTGCAACTCTTGTCTCTTTTTTGCTGATGCTGCTGGTAGCAGAACAAAAGTCTTTGTCTGTATGCTTTCATTTTATTTAATTTTGTTAAGGTACCTTGACAAGCAAGGCATCAGAGGTTTTATTTTATTTTATTTATTTTATGGTTTGGTGGGCAACTGGGCATGACTGTTATATTTGTTACTGTTTCTTTTTCCAATCCAAAGTGTCGGGTATGACAAAATTTTCTAAAATATGCAGTGACTTCTCTTGTAAGAAACAGCCTTTCGGATTAGCACAACAGTTTGAAGAGTACTTTGTTAATCAGTTAACTTCCACAAGTCCAGGAGATTAAGTTCTGAGGCAGCACTGTGCAGTTTAGGCTTATTCCTTTATAATTTACCTGCTTTAATAAGACAATCTATTTTCTTTAAGTACTCTTATGTTATTTTATTTGGCTGCATTATTCAGTAGCTTATTTTAACCATTGCCTATTGCTGTGCTTTAAATATTTTACTGCATTCTGGTATATTTTAACATTCATATTGTATTGTCTTTGTATATTTGTATTTTGCTGTATAAATGTAAAAATGTATTCCATGTGTGTGTGTGTGTGTGTGTGTGTGTGTGTGTGTGTGTGTGTGTGTGTGTGTGTGTGTGTGTGTGTGTGTGTGTCCTGGTAATGGAGATCCTGGAGGTACCTGTTATGAGCAAGAAGGATTCTTGTAAAAGACTTGCATTTCATCATAGGAAGTCTTGGGAGCAAAAGGGTGTAAATCTATAAAATATTGTTTATATGTAGTAGCTAGCATTCCCCTGTACTTTTAGTTGTTGCTTTACATTTAAGGAATAGATGATATTGTTTAAAATATTTTTGTATAGGTACTATTTGGAAAAACTGCCAGTTATAAGAAAAGATCTATGAAACTGTGCTGATTGTTGGTCCGACCACTATACGTGGGCTGAACTGTTTCCTTTGCTGTGAGTGTCTGTGTTTTGTTCCCAGATTTGCATTTGGTTACTTTTCTGACAAATATAGCCTGTATTTATGTTTTTCTTAGTAAACCCCTACTGTTTCTGAAGAGATTGGCTCTGTTCACTTTTTAAAAATTTCAGTCGATGTAATTTGATTGAATCAGAAATGATCAAATACAAATGACTGAAAACTCAATTGATTGAATCACAATTGGTAGAAAAGTGTACAAAAGTCTATAGAATGTATGGGATGTTTCTGACCAAAGGCTAAAAGCATTATTAAGGAATGTCTAGAAGGGTGTGACTGGACTGGCAATGGCTACCCTCATGTTGTAGCCTCACATCTGTAGATGTTTCTTTTATGCACCAAAACAAATTAATTGTGATTGGGTTTTTTTCCATTCAACACAATTTTATGAGTGTGGAGTTAGTGTATATAAGTAAGGGGGAGGTACAGGGGGCTTTGCCCCGTTGCAAAATAATTTCTGTGTATTTGCTGAGTAGGACGTTTTCCATCAATTGTGTCAAATCATTTCTGTGATTCATTTCTGTGATTTCTGTGATTCAGTCAGTAGCTAGACAGAACTCAGGATACCTGCTGGTAGGCTTGAACCCTGTACCTTGGGTGCAGGTAACAAGAGCCTGAATTCCCTACCAGCCACCATTTGTGACATGTTTGCAGTTTTTTGCCTCGTATTTTGTTCTGTTCTGTTCCTTGTAAAATCTCTGGTTTCTGAGTTTTTAATTCATTAAATAGTTGATGGTGCAGTAGTAGCATTGTTGCCTTACAGCTAGAGGTTCTTTGGTTTGATTCTTGGCTGGGGTGCCTTCTGTGTGGAGTCTGCATGTCCTCCCTGTGTTTGTGTGGGTTTGTTTTGATGTCCTGTCGTGTTACAAAGACGTGTCTGCAGGATTTCTCCCTGGGCCTCTGCTGAAAATTGCTTTTGTTCCAAGTCAGACTTTTCTGGTTAACAAATGTTAAATAAGTAAAATTGACAGGCATTTGAATTTCAGACTTCATATTCTTCAGAAAGTACATAGTAACACAAAACCTTTTATTCTGTCAATTTTCTAAGTTTATAAGATGAATATTTGAAATTTCTCCCTATTTTTGGGACTGTTTCCCCCCATTATTGGCCTCATCCAGGTTTTTTGTTCTAAGGTTGAGAGCTATGGTGAGAATTGAATTCACTGAATATGTCTGAGGGCTGTATTCCCCCATTACTGGCTTTGCCCAGGTATTTTGTGTTAAGAGGTTGACAGCTATGATGAGAGCTGAATTTGCTAAATGGTAGACATTTACGTTTCATTCTTCTCTTTTCACAAAACAGCTGATTTGGCATAGTGGTATGTTGCTCTGACTGTTTTGCACAGGGTCCTGGCCCCAAGACTTGGTAGTGAAATGCATGGTGGTAACACAGCATTTTGTTCTAGCAACTTTCCAAGATTATACAAGCAATGTTTAAAATGTGCCCCTGATTTTTGGGCTTTTGTCCCTCCCCAATATATTTTGGCTTTTTCCAGATTTCTTGTGCTGCAAAGTTAAGAGATACAGCGGAGTGTCAAGTAGATTTTTTAAGGAGCTGAGAGTTGCAAGGGGAAGAGAAGTTTAGTGCTGCTTATGCTGAGATTGCTTGCATTGTTAATAGCCCAACAGGTAGTGTACTTGCTTTTGATGCAGAAGGCTGTGGTTCTACTCCCACAATATGTAGATGCATTGCTGATATTGTGCTGTGTTGTAAATGGGGTGGATGCTGCTGTCTTGAGAATGTCCTCTTTGGTGATGATACTTAGTAACTATGAACCCGTCTGTTATTTGCCATCCATTCCCTATTGCAATATTACTAGCTTATCATATTTTAATGTAATATAGGCAATTTATTTCTCAAGGGCAACAGGCACTTTATTTGTAGATGAAACAATGAAATATAAAGTTGTTTTCTAGCAGCAACCTATTCATTACTTACAGATCTTTTTAATGTGGAATTATTTAGATGACTTACTTCTGCAGAGATTGTGCACATTTACTGATACTGGTGGATTGTAGAAGTTTGAGTAGACTTTATGATGGAAATGTTCTCAATTGGGGAGTTCTGTCATTATGGGTGCATGCATTTTGTTTCATTGTTTACTAGAAAAATGTTCAAAACAAAAATTTAAAACACCTGTACTGTATTATACAAGGAATATAATTTAATGCAATCAGGAAGGTGCATCACAGAACACATGTACGTTTTGTGTGCAAGGGGCCTATCATTTGAAAATTGCCCAAAGTTAATCTTTATCTGCCACTAGCCAAATTTATTTTATTTGAATGTGGGTTTCAATGCTGTTTCAATGAATGTGAGTTTCAAGGGCAGAGAAGTTTTAATGTTAAGTCTGTTTTCATTGTGAGACTGCATTGCTTTGTTTAGCAGATGACTTAGTGTTTGTGCTGTAAAATGCAAAATAAAACTTTCAAATGAAGTCCAAATCATCGTAGAAGTAAAGCAGTATGCACACTAGTGTTTATGGTAAATGGGGTGAAATAGCCAAGTAATGGTTCATTGGAATGGCTGCTGGGGGGAGGCTCCATTCGACTATGATTTTGTGAGGGAGAAGGGTGGCAAACTCAAAGACAGCCTGGCTGAACTATACCTCTCAACTGTCCAGATTTTCACAGAATGAATAGATTTTTGCTTCTTATTTTTGGTTTGTTCCTCATAAAATTTATGGTCTTCTGGCAAATCATTTAGGAATTAAGTCACTAAATAATGACAAACACTGAGTTTCAGACTTCATAACCTTCAGAAAATGCATGCTAAAGCAAGGCCTGTTATTCCATCAACTGTCTCAGTTTATACAATAGCAATTTTTAGTACTGTTTATATGCCCCCCCCCCCAATATATTTGGCCTTGTCCATATTTCCTGCATTAACAGGTTGAGAGGTACGTGCATTATAGAATTAGGCATATCCAAACCTCTCAACTGTCCCCGATTTTGGCTCAAAATGTTGCTCTTCCCCTAATAATCCCTATGCAAAATGGCAATTTTGGAAGAAAATGTGGAGGGTTTACAATTAATAAATAACTGTAATAATCAGAGTTATAGATTACTTTTATTTCAGAAATGCATGTAGATTCTTTTATTTTGTCAGCTGCTCAGGTTAGCAGTACTAATATTAAAAAAGTGTCCCTTCTTTGACAGTTTCTCAGCTGCATTGTGTGGCTATTTTATACATTTGCATCACATTTTTGGTCCATTTTTCATAAAATTGTGTTTTTTGGCAATTTAGTGGCAAATTAGGGCAGCCACAGTGGTGCAGCGGTTAGCATTGTTGCCTCACAGCAAGAGGTTCTCCGGTTCGATCCATAGCTGGGGTGCCTTCTGTGCAGAGTCTGCATGTCCTCCCTGTGGTCACATGGGTTTCCTCTGGGTACTCCAATTTCCTCCCACATCCCAAAGACATGCTGTAGGTGGATTGGACACTCTACTTTGGCCCTAGGTATGAGTATGTGCTCGTGTGTGCCTTCTGTGGAAGGTTGGGCACTGGGCTGGCAATTCAACACTGTAAAACTCCACTGCCAATCATGAGCAGACAGGTGATCCACTGTGGTGACCCCTAAATGGGAAAAGCCGAAAGAAGAAGAAGAAGTGGCAAATCATTAAAGACTGAAGTTAGAAAATAATGACAGACATTTGAGTTTCAGATTTCATACACTTCGGAAAATTGATACTAATGCAAGATCTATTATTCTATTGTCTTTCTAAGTTTATAAGAGCAATATTTAAAAATTGTCCTTATTTTTGGGCCTTTGTCCCACTTCTATGTATGGCTTTGTCCAGATTTCTTGCTCTGAGGTTGAGAGGTGTGACACGTGTCAGAGAGATCATAGTCAGCCAGAGACATTTCAAATTGTGACATACTTGTTGCACCCCACTCCCCCATGTAGTGACTCTGGATGTGTCCAAGCAAGGCAAGGAGCAGTTATGCACTGTAAATGTGCAGAGTATCCCCCATCCAAAGTAGACACAAGTACTACAGTGGCTTTCCATCTGTCCTTGATTTTGCAGAATATTTTGGTTTCGGTCATATTTTTATACTGTTGATTTATGCTTATTATTATTCAGAAAGTGCCTGTTGCTCTGTGTTTAAGTAGCAATGCTTTAATGACCAGCAGGTAAGCTTGTCTGAAATTGTAAGATGCAAGTAAGCTTTAATAAGCATACTGCTAAAGAATTGCCAACACTGAAAGCTTTTCTGTTGTTGCCATGCAGGGAACGCTTGCATAAATAGAAAACGTATAAGCCTTGGGTATTCAAATGCATATGACAGTATTTGTAATAAATGACAGGATTACATTATTTTAAAAAGCTCAATACATTTGTTGGAGACTTGCAGTCATCTTTGCAGGCTTTACCTATAAACTAAACAGAATGCCAATCTATCATGTGTGGTTCATAACCTGTGGAGTAATCCTTTAAGCAATGTATCTTGAGCTTGTTTCTTGTTTGCTTTTCATTTTTTACTTTGATCATGTTTTCCCCATGAAACAAGTAGATAGTTGTTGTCAGGCAGCAGGTTTTAGATAAGGAACATTTTTACAAGTGGGGGTATCACCGAGATTGCTACTTTCAGCATGTTACTTGGTACTTTAATAAAGCTGAATATAAATTATAATTAGAACTGCAGTGCAAGGAGAAGTGGTTTGAGTTGAGTGCTGCTTGTTTTTCTTATACTTGATCATTCCAGTAATGTATTTAAAAAGTAATTTATTTTTTCATGCCTCACAACCTTTTTGTTTCTATCTAGATATTAAGTAAGCTGTCATGCAGCCAATGCAATGAAATTTTTTTTCTTCTACACTTCATTTTGTCTTGATTGGACTCTCATAATGATGGTTTCGCACCCAAGGCAGCGTATTAAATTAAAGTTACAGTTTTTGTGGTTTTGAGTATAGCTCCTCCCCTTTCTAGTTGGCCACCACCCTCTGCATTGACCCCTCCCATTCAGCTGTCTCCTGCAGCCCCCCCTTTGATTTGAAGTCACCAGCTGCCACTGGATTAAAGAACAGATGGGTACTTACAAAAGAACAAGACGTGATAACAAAAATAGACTATACAATCACAACTTTTCATCAGTCCACTACTTGCTGCATATTATATCATTTAATAAAGAAAAGAAAAAATTTGGTCATTAGTGACCCTACACTTGCTGGTCTGATAAAATATTCTAACCTTGTCCTAGGCAATTCATGTCTGTTGTTATCTTAGTCTGTTATCTTGAGCTAAAATCATCCTGCGATATACACTAATATTATTCCCTCTTCTAAAACTATGCCTCCAACTTAATCCTTTTTTCCAGTATTTGACAATAAGACTCTGTGTACAGCCTCCATGTTGTAAAAGAATATGCTTGTCAAAACATATGTTTAATACTGACTTCACTACCTCCTTATCCCCATTTGCCCAAATCTGTCCCTGAACTAGTAAAACAAACTGCCTAGGAGTTCTGCAACATCCTTATATATTGGTCTCATAAGATAGATTGATTCTTGAACTTTCTTATTCTAACAAAAGTATCTTGCCATTCAGTCTCAGACAACTCAATATCCTCTGATACCCTCTCCTTATTCTTTAACCTATCCATCTCCCTTCCTAATTTATACCAATTGAAAAATCTATAAATCTTCCCACTCCTGAGTTTACCATGGTTTCAATTATTATTTCAGTTATTTGCAACTCTCCATATTGATCAAATTTGTCAAGAAATCTTCCATGCCTCAAATGTCTAATCCAGTTCCTAATCACCTGTCTAAGTGGCTCAAAGCTTAACCATGCATCTTCTGGTCAATTATAATAAGACCATAATGAGGCCAATCTCCACCACTAAGACCTCTATTGTTATGCAACTGATAACAATTTCCAACATACTTGATGCCTGTATTATACCAATTCCTCCAAAAAATGAGGCACCCTGAATAATGATACCATGAATTTTCCAAATTCCTACCTGTGATAACCCAATAAATACAGCAGATTACACCTACAATCTTTACTGAATTTTCCTATTGTTTACTTACCCCATCCATGCCCTTATGTACTTTACGCCATCCTGGAGATAATAGGATAATAGGTCTTGTGACCAAATAACTGCCACAGCCACCGCTATTGCATACAAATTAAAATGTAGCATTTCCAACCTGCACAACTTCCTGTCTAAATACATTCTACCTTTGCTATTCTTTTTGTTCTTATCCCCATACAAATCTTTAATAAATAGTTTGGCTTTTCCATATCAACATATGTTCTTTATTGTGAAGGGATAAATGCCTACAGAGGTAGAGTACCCTAAGTAGTACCATATTTTTTAATCCAAGAAACTTTGTTATTCTAAAGACAAGAACATAGTCGAGTGATTAAGAACAGTAGCAGTAATAAGTGCAATATTGAAATATCGAGCGTGTATTCATGAAATACATGCGATCTCCATACACAGTTGGATATCTCAGACTAAGTCAGCTAAACTTTGCAATATAAAATCAATTTACACAATAAGTAAAAACAAATAAAGAAGACATGAGGTAATGGCAACCCTAACACAGTACTCTGAATACAAAAAAATCAAGATGATGAAATAGTCCTTCCAAATGAAATCATAAATATCAAAATGTTGATAAAGCTTAGCCATATTGAAGTACATTAAAAGTGATGCATCCAGATCAAGTCTACAAATTTCTAACATTTGAAAATAATCATAAGTAATGTTGTTGCAACATATCTTATCCAACGCCATGTGGTTGTATGTAAGTTGTCTACACGAGGTAGTTGACAATAACAACAGACGAAAATCTTCACTATTTGGAAGGGGAATTCTGGTAGACCACCTAATCATGTCAATAACTTTGCCCACATAGGTCTAATCTCACTACAGATTCAAATCATATGAAAATAATCTGTATTCGGTTGTTTACATTGCCAATAATGTGTATCACCAGGCTTTCATATTTGATGGAAGAACATTGGAGTACAGTACACATGTGCAAACATTTAAACATTACAGATCTTATAATGGGTGGCAGGGCTCTATGATGGCACCAAACCATTTTTCATCTGAATCATGCAGCATTAAACCTGTCAGTAGTTCTCACTTGCCCTTAATCATATCTCTAGGTGGGCTGTCTAGGGTTAACCATTGTTAATAGAATAGTCTGACTGGCATTTCAGGTTGTAATTGGTTATCGGCATTGGAAATTAATTTTAGTTGAGTAAGTATCCACCAAATCATAAGAGGTTTGTGAAGAGGACAAGAGGCCAGATCAGACCTCAAGTGAAAAAAATTTACCAACACTGAATCTGGGGATGAGTTACACTGATGCCAGAAGTGTTACTCCTATGTTCATCCTATACATCTACTATATAAAACACCACTCTGGCTATCAAATTATGTCAGACTATTGGTTTTGCATCTGTTAGGATGCAGCAGATCCCCATAGTCTAGAGGTTAGCCACACATTGAGATTATTAGATCCATTGTTTTTATTGTTATGAATTCTTCTTTCAAATCACAGATCAAGGCTCCCTAGATCCTATACATTGGTGAATTGATTAAGTGTCAAAACCCCTCAGAATTTATAATATTCTGGAACTCCACCAGAAACCAGAGTGGCTTGCATTGCAGTTGTGATCTGACATATTGCCAGCCCACAATAGATTTGGCATATTTGTGCATTTTAGGAATCTGTCCCCCCCCCCGCCCGTATATGTGGAGACTACAACTTCTTTCTACTAATATGAGATTTTTTACCTTACCATAAGAAGCTGAAGACTTGGTCCTGCCATTTTCCGATACTTTTGTGCAAACAATATGTGGTAGATGTCTTAAAAAATAAAGAATCTGGGGAAAACACATCATTTTTATTATTTGCATCCTGTCAAGATAGGGTATAACCAGACCTTTCCAAGAACTTAACAATTTTGTAATTTTTCCTGAGGTCCTTGTAGTATTGTAAGAAAGAGAAAGACTAGGATATATATCCATTATAATCCCTCAATATTCAACTCAAGTAACCATGTCAAATGGTATCGTGGAAAGAGTGGGCTTTATTCATCTGAGCTGCTCATGTGAGTGAAAAAAAATTGGTTTTGCCCATATTTAACTGTAGCCCAGATATTTTAGAGAAATACTGTAATGCACTTAAGATACTATAGATACTAATGAGGGTTTCTTCTAACCACATAATGCATTTGTCTCCAAATAATGAAGCTAAAATATATTGAGGCCCTTGTTCGATGTACAATAATATGTAGATTGTATCCTGACAGAATAAATAATAAGGGGGAGGGGGCATCCTTGTTGGCTACCTCTTCTTAAACAAATTTTAGAAGAAATGTTGCCATTAGTCTTGCTGCATGCATTATAGTTTAGGTATAGTGACTAGCACTGCTGGATGACCTTCAAAGGGAAGCCCATACAATGAAGCAGAGCCCAGATAAAGTCCCAGTGAAGCATATTAAATACTTTATGAGAATTTAAAAGTAACTTCACTAGTGACTGCCCCTATCTTTGCTCACACCGGGTGGTAGTTCAACCACAAGTGAGTTAAATCAGAAGTATCACCTCTACCTTTAATAAAGCCTTGATGCTGCAGGGGGATGATCCTCAAGAGAATGCACTATTGTCTCATTGCCACAATGTTGGCATAAATCTTTACATCTAGCTGGAGGAAAGATATGGGCCTGTAGTTTGAAGGGTTAAGTGCATCTTTACCAGGTTTGGGAATACAAATAACCAAATTAGTATTTGAATCTGATGGAAAATAGCCCAGTCTTTCTACAGAAAAATAAGCATATAAATGTTGAAGTAACTCAACCTTATTTGCTTTGTAAAAATCCAGGGTAAGCCCATCCATTATGGTGGCTTTACCTAATGGTAGTTATGAAATGGCTGCTGAAATCTCTTGGATAGTAATAAGCTTTAGGAGGTTGCATTTAGGTAGTATCATTTCAATAAATTAATACTTCCTGTCAGTGTACAAAACTTACTTGACCATTTAGATAACAAGGAAGTGACCTGCTCATATAAACCAGAATAATTTTTAACTATTGACATGGTCTCATTGCCCACTAGTTTAACTCCCAAATATTTGGCATATTATTTTATATTAATCCATTGTTCTCTTATGGCACATACAAAGTTGCCATCCCTGATGTGAAATGTTTTGGTCCAGATGCATTGCAGGCCCGAATAATCAATAAATCTTTCAAAAACTGGAATAATTTCTAAGAGAACTAAGTTCACCCTGTCTTTAAATAACATATAATGATCTGCAAATATACAAAAGTACTTCCATTCACCTCTAATATCTTCCATAAGCAATTGTACCTTCTGTGCCAAAAGCTCCATGACTAAAATAAAAATGAAAGATTACAGAGGGCAATACTATTGTATACCTCTAAAAACAGAAACTTTCTCTGTCGGTTGACCATTAACAATCAGCTGTGCTTTGGCATCCATATAGACATACAACACCCAGTTCATAAAATGAAATCCAAAGCCAATTTTGCTCATTGTTTGAAATAAAGATCGCTTTTCCACCAAACTGACAGCTTTTTTAATATCAAATAAAATTACCCCTGCTTCGCTCCATCCCAAAGTCTCTACCTGAATCAAAAATTCTCTTAACATCCATCAAATCGGTTCCACCATTTGACCTTTCATAAATCCCGTCTGATCATTTGTAACTAAATCCGGTATATACTTCTGTTATCTTTTTGCCAATGCCAAGGGTCTACATTTCTTAAAGAGCTTGGCCTCTAGTTCTCAGCTAAATGACGTCCTCAGATTTAGGTAAAGGAACAGTCTGAGCTTTGGAAAAGCATCTGGGTAATATCCTTTCTCTGCTTCTTGATTGAAAACCCAGACCAAGTGTGGTATCAATTGTTTTTGATATTGTCTAGAAAATTCCTCAAGAAGGCCATCTCTCCTGGGATAGTTCCCATCTTTAAACATCTTATGGCTTGTTTTAGTTCCTCACTGACAGCCTCTCTGTCGATAACCACTCTAGCTTTATCTGAAAGTTGATTTCATAGCCACCTGAAGGGGCGAGATTGATGCTTATCTTTACCGTCACTAACATCCCTCGGAGCATATGCATCACTGTAATATCCCCAAAACAGTTGCTGAATACTCTTAAATTCTGTATGCACTTATCCATCCTGACTAATCACTGAAAGGTATATATACAAACTTTTGCTGCTCTTTAATCTTAGAAGCCAACCATTTCCCTGATCTATCCCCTTACAAAACCAAAAATCTTATTGACTGACAAGGCCTTTCTCCACCACTGTGGTGGTTCTTTCATCTATAAGAGTTTTGATAGACATTTAATTCTCTAACACCCCCTCATTGCTACCTCCCTTGAGATCGTTATCTAATACATTTTGAATCTACCTCATTTCCTCTTTCCATTTCATCAATTGCTTAAAGTCTGCACTCTCTCTCTCTCTCTCTCTCTCTCTTTCTCTTTCTCTCTCTCTCTCTCTGTCTCTCTCAATGTCCCTCTTTGCTCATGAAGTGTTTCCTAAAAGCTGACTTAATTCCATCTCACTGTATCCACTCTAAAACATTATCCCTTTCTGTAGTTCTGTTCCACTGCAGAATGTTACCCACCATCTGCATCCCCACTTTTGCCTGTTGCCCAGATCACTGCCATTGCTTCCATCTCCACCTTCAGTATTTAATTGTGATCGGAGAAATATAAAGCACGTGGGTTACATATGTGTGATCTGCCAGACACCTTTCATCAATATCCACGCTCCCTACTTGCTATAAACCTTTGCCTGTCATCAAATATCTGTATAACCTACTTGCCTGTTTCTCTATATTTCTGGTAAAATGTACTCTCTGCTTCTGGCGTGCCTCTTCCACCACAAATGCAGCCAGCCTTCCTCCATTTGCCACTTTTTTAATACTTCCATTGCCCTCACATGTCATTCCTTACACCACTGGGCAACCATATTAAAATCCCACCTACTAACTCTCTATCACAGTAGGGCAATGTATTGTTCCTTTGCTCATAAAATTCAGTAAAGAACTCTATTGTATTCATATATAGATTCCAGCTTCCAGCATTGTCCTTCTATTTGAATCCCAACTATCACCCATCAGACTCTTGGATCTTCCTTCAAAAGACTTGAAGAGCTAAATTCCTTCTAATTATTATTACCACTCCTGTTTTCCCACCCCCTCAGGTAAACTACTTCTAACCACCCTCCACTTTTAATCCCCTTAGTTGGTAACCTCCCTACTTTTTAGCTTAACTTCCTGCAGAAAAAAATGTCTGCCCTAAGTAATTTTAACTTTGATCAGATTTTACCCCTTTTTATAGAATGACAACCACACTCACATTCCATGTTATTAAAGTAAGCAGCATACAGGTATCACCAAGTACCCCCCTCCATCATCCTTTCCCTCATTCTACGCTAGGGCTGGGTAATCTAGACCTGTGGATCTATTACCAGATCTATGCCAGACCTACTCCACTTATGCTGGCAATAATGAATCCAACTTCAAATTGTCAACAATACCTTGTATTTTAAACTCCACTCATTTCCTGTTTAGAGTTCTTAACAATAAATCTCATGGAATAACAGAAACTCAACCAATACCAATATAATACATCGGTTTACCTTTATAACGGTGATCTCAGAAAGGTCTACCACGCTTCAGCGAACTCCAAAATGCGAACGTCCCAAATATTGAAAACACATATGCGAGCGGCTAAATCTCACCCCCTTTTGACCCATGGTAGTGCTGGTGTGGAGGTGTGGCATGGCTGGAAATGTCGAAATTCAACATTATTTCGACATTTAAGAAGTGTTGCGGTTTCAAATTTGGGGAAACCGGGTCGACGAAGTGGTAGGTCGATCTTATGTGATCGGCAATATAAAGGTAAACCTAATACATCATAGAGCGGCTTTCAAAGAGCGAATCATTGAACCGTGTGGAGCTAAGAACTGCAACAGGTTAACAAGAATGACCAAAGATATAACTCAAGTAAACCCGAACATTGTCAAGCCCCAAAATTAGTTCAGATGAATAAATCTAAAAGTCACAGTCACATAGCATAACATTAATGTGTCTAAACATTTAAATAATGCATATAAAGAAGAGGAAAAATAAAAGATCCCACTAAAGTTCTTGCATATATAAATAAAGACATAAGAAGGGTCCATAGAAGAGCTCATCAATAACTGTCCAGTTCTATTTAGTTTTATTGAATGTAGTGCTGCATAGAGAAAATGATCTTCATTCCCATATTTAGACTGTCATTGTGTGTGTATACTTACCCATCCTTTAATGGAACTACTTTTTACAGCCGCATTGTCCCTTTCCTTATCTGAAACAATGACTTTTGCAGAGTCTTGGTAGTGTTTTACCTGCTGCTGGGTCATCTCTTCTTCTTCCTCTTCTTCTTGGCTCAAGTGCTCTTCCTCCCATGATGGAGTTGCAACAGGTGTGTCTTTTTCAGGCCTTATAGATTCCACATTCACTTGTGACAGTTTGTCATCCCCTGTATCAACCTGTGGTAGGCTCTCAACATCTTCCTGGAGTTTTTTCCATTACCCTCACACACTGTGAGATACTTGCGCTGATCCTATACTGTTAGGTTTGCTTTGGATCCCAACAGATTCATCCAGGCCTGTTTTGCTGATAGAAGAAGAAGGTGCTTCTTCTAACCTATCACTAGGTTCGGTGCACCTCTTCCTATTTGTCTGCCAGGGCATAGCATTTAATGTTTTCCTTGGCACCTCCCGATCTTACACCCCTCCTGTGACATGCTGCAGGGCAGAAATATATGATATATTCAAGGCTTATGATGAACTTACAAACTGTTTTACATCTGTAGGAGTATAGAATCTTCTCCTTTGTCTAACAACTACTGCCAGTAAAATTGTTAGATATGCAACCCAGGAAATTATCCCTTTACTTTTAAGCTCCCTTTTAGCATCTACATAAGCCATTTACTTTTGAAATAAGTCCTTGGAGAAATTGGGTCTGTTTTATATAATTGAATTTTCATCTCTGCGAGCCTCCATTCATTGAGCCGACAACAGCGAATGTTCATTTACACGAACATTAACATCAGCAAATTCCTAAAACAGGGAATGGAATTAGTTGACCAACATTGCAACTGTCACACACACCTCAGTATGTCACACCCACCAAAGTGGGGGAGCTGTGCCCCCTATAGCCCCCAGTTATATATACTAACTCTGAGATAGCACTACAGTGGAGAAAAGGGAAAAATTTCCTGATGTTGGCCAACTAATTCCATTCCCTATTTTAGACATTTTCAGATGCGAAAATTTGCTTAAGTGAACACTCGCTCTTGGCAGCTTGACAAATGGAGGTTCACAATATTGAACCTTCGATTGTGTAAGAATGACCTGGAGAGATGTTGATAGGCCCTAATAATATAACACCATTCAGCAAATACAAATTATTCAAAAGCCATTCCTTCACTGAATACAAGTGTAGATGAAGTTTCATTTGATAATTCTTCTTTCTGCCTATATGAAGAATAGGTTTGATTTTCCATTCAATCTCTATGGGTGCATTCATGACAAGAAGATATTTATTATAAAAATGATACATTAAATCCTTATCATCTATTGAATCAGGAATCTCAGTTCATCTGACATTGACCCATCTCTGATGATTATCAAAATCCTCTGTCTTTTCTCGGGTAGACTCCACGTCTAGCGCAAGCTACAAGATAACATGCTGTTGAGTCTTGATCACAGCAGACTTGAATTTAACTTCCTCAATTTAAGCAACTAATTTCCAATTACATATGCTTTGTTCCTCTTGTAACCCCTTGGTTTTAACTGTGTTGGCTCATAAAATGTCCAATGTTTATCACATGAGCTGTGAATCCTTCGACTGTTGCAATTTCTCTTTTGCATACTATCACCCCCAATGTCTTCTGTCAACAATAACACAGCCATTTTGCTAAAATTAATGTAAAACTTTGCCATGCTGTCGCTAAACAAGAGCAAGAGGAAATCATGCTACCATATGGGCTGTCAGCCACCACCCCCCCAAAGGCCTGCCCCATTTTTGTTAGGATAAATTGTGCTTATGATGTTGTTTGATAAACTCAAAATATGTCTTTATGATATCCCTTTGACAAAAGTACTCCAATGCATAAATATTGTCATTGTGAATTTTGGGTAAACAGGTGCCTCATTTCTTGATATTAGGCACAGTAAAATGTTTATACTCCTTATTTCCTAAAAAATGAACATAATATTTTTTTCACCATCACTGTAACTGCACTGTTCAAACAACAAGCTATTCTCTGACTCACAAAATAAATTTTGAGGAGTGCTGTTAGCAGAAATATCTACAAAACGTTCAACAGTATTATGAGAATTAGGCAATGATTTGAAACTGGAATGACATTTGAGTCATATGATTTGTGTCCTTGCCATGAGAAGATAAAGCCATTTCTAAAACATCCTCATAAGTTTGGTCTTCTTACACTTAATTATTCCTTGATGTTCTTTGGCTGATTCTGTTATTTCATATAGTTTATCTTTAAGGAAATCTAAATGAAATTTGGATTTCAAGTTTGTCTAATTAATTGACCTCCAAAGGCAATCTTTAATGTTTCACTCATCAAATACAATCAAAATTTTAACCACTCATTAGACCAAGTTAAACATCCGAATGTCCTTTTCTCCTATGGATCTAGATAAGTAGTATTAATGTCATAAGCAGTGTTTTATCAATCTTCAAACCTTGTGGCAAAATACACAGTTCCACAAATTGCCACAGAAGATTTTTGTTTGCCTTGATTGTTTTTTTCTATTTTTTTTTTTTATCCTTTGTTGACCATGTTAGTCTCTCTAGGCTAGTGCCTCATTCCAAGGGAGTCCCAAGGTTGTATTTATACTACTAGAGCAAATTTGGCCAGGGCACAGGGGAACTTCCCCTTCTTTGTACAGTTTACCAGTACACGTGCACATCCTTTTTCTAGTGCAGTGGTGGCTGGGCGGACAATGGGTGAAGGAGATAATGGTGGATGAGAAAGCAGAAACATGTTTTGTACTAGGAGATGGAAATAATGCAATTTTGGAAGCTTCAGAGAGCATTTTCAATGTGAAATATTTGCAGAGTTGCATATGATGAGAAAAGGAATAAGTAAGAAATGTGTCATTATAATCCTCCAGCTGGGGGGGGGGGTTGCGATATGGTATAGTGCAACAAATGTTATTTCAAAATGAGCCAGAAAGCAAGAGAGATGTTTCATGGGGGATATAATGGAAAGAATCCAGAAGGAAGAAACAAAGACAATTTTTGGGTAGAGGCAATACAGATAAAAAGAGAAAGGCTAAAGAGAGAGAGAAAGTCTTACGAAAAGAAAATGTTTTTGTGTGGGTAGGTTAGATATGATTCAACAACATGTGAAGTTAAATGTTATAAATGTAAACAACAGGACATTTATGGATGGATTGTGAAAAGGAGAAAGAGGTAGATGTGTAGGTCAAAGAAGAACAAACACAGAAAGTGGATGGCAGTGTATTAGAAGTCTCTGAAGAAGAAGAGTTCATTTCAAAAGAAGATATAAAGAAAAATGAAAAGGAGGTAAACAAAAGTGTGAAATAAAAGAGTTCAGATAAAGATGGTACAGAAGTTAGTGAGGAAAACATAGGATGGCATATAGCTAAATATAAACATTCTTTTGGGAAAAGGGTTAAGCATAGAAAAAGAAAATATGAGGTAAAGAGTTTGAGAGAAAGAAAAAAAGAGGGGGATGGGTGGCTATGGTATCATTTCTGTGTGTTTGGTGTTGGCTAGAAAAGCAAGATATTGATAATGTTTTTTTCTGAAAATCGTGACGCCACCAGCTTTTTATGTTGCAACTGTTTAATCTGATAATATTATATCCTGGCGGTGCATTTTTTTTTGACACAGTCAGGTTTCCAAGGACACTAAGATGTCTAGAGAGTGTACTGCTATCTATGCATGTACTTTAGGGAGTTTGTTATAAACACTTGATAAGATGATATGGTTTATATGAAGGCAATGGTGGGACTATAAGTGAGGTGGTAGTGATAACAAAGCTGGTGGGGATATGCTGTCTTTTGCCTGAATATGCTGAATTAGACATAGCTTTGGGTGGATATCACAACTAAGTTTTATTGTTATGGAGGTAGGATGGCACTGGTAGAAGCATTTTTACTTGATTTTATGTTTAATACCCAATTTATGAGTAATTATCTGTTGTTTTGGATAGTTGTACTTGAACAGCAGGATATAAGAGTACTGATATAGATAGGGTGTAATTGGGAGATCATAGATGACCAATTGAAATTTGACCACCATATATCCACATAGTAAACATCAAACACTAGGTGCATTTTACAGAGTAAAAACCTAACAGACTGGCATAGTCAGAAGATGTATATCCTCTACTTTCTTACTGCCATCTCTCTTCTATGCTGCCCCAGTCTTCACTAACCTTCAAGTATTGTAATTGTCCAGACTTGAGCAATTGTATGATAAAATAGCAACATTTACAGTAAATGATATAACATAATCACTGCCTAACACTCAGAGAATTATACTGGTCAGAACTACCAAATCACCTAGTTCTTTCTCAGCTAACTACAACATACACACATCTCTATAAGCCAGAATGTTGCTCAGCCCTCAACAGCTTAATATAACACTACTCCCCCAGTACAAGTTCATGCTGTAGAGAAAAAATCATTAATCATTGTAAACAAATCATCTAATACTGCAGGTGACCTTCTGTATTCAAATAGTGTAGCTAAACTATGGAACCACATGCCACTACCACTGATATCAATTCAGAATGCACAGTCATTTAAAACCCAACCAAAAGTTCCATCTATAAAAGTCAGTGGATCTGCTCCTGCATATCCCCAGGATAAATGACCCTGTTACCTTCAGCTTGCCATATCGTCAAACCATTTCTTTTCATTCAGAATCCTGTGCCCCACAACCAGTCTTCACCAATACCTGATTAATTTTACTAGCATCTCCCAGCTATATACATTATTTTGTGACACTACTTACCCCACACCCCTATATTTTGATATAAACCTTATAATGAAGATAAAATAAATGTACCGAGCCTGCAAGGCTTAAAATAAGACCAACTTTTAATACACAAAAGAACAAGGTAAAACAAAGTAAGTGCTTTCACAGTTATCACACCACTTCATCAGACACCCTCAATACAGCAAAAAAGCAATTAAATAAGGTTACAGAGAAACAATGAAGCCAATAAAGACCAGCCTCTAATTTAAAACTGGCTGTACTAGTGTTTCAGAGGGCGTGCCTTTAAATAAGGTTTTAAAGTAAAAACACCATTTTGACGTGGCGGTCTCTCTGCATTAAGAAGCAGTAGCCATTTCTGCTCTGCTGCTTCTGTACGATTGCATAGGTCACTGCCCCTCAAATCTAAATCTAAAACCTGGAGTACAAACAATTTAAAAACATGTTACCCCATTTTCTACAGTATGTAATGCCAAAGCATTACTTTCTTTTTTATTCCTAATGTCGCTTTGATGCTCTACAACCCTTCCTTTAAGGGATCTATTAGTCTTAAAAATGTAGGAAACATGGCAGGCTTGGTACTTTTATTTTATCTTCATTTACTTGCTTTTATTGTACCGTTCTGAGTCATGTTGTTGCTTATTTTACTTTATTTATATATATATTTTTTAATTACAACACGAGCATGGCTGAAAGTGCTGCTGTTGAGTTACCCTATAGATCAGAAGCCTCCCAAATGACTATGGATGCTACAGATCGCCTGAGTCGTATTTTGAATATGAACAGTAACCCACTTATTGGTGCTACACTTAATATTGACCTGACTTCTACCTCTAATGACAATTCTAGTGAGAATGAACAATTTTTAGCCTTTATGCTTTCTTTTAGATACTTAGAAAATAAGCTCTATAAATACAAGCGTTTACAGTGGCAGAGGGTGCATTTAGAAGCCTCTCTACAGCATAATGTTATTCCCAGAGGACTCCATGTGTTGAAAATGCCTAGTTATGGTGATACCTACCCAGAACTACTGAGGAGATGGCAGCAGCTTAAATTAAAATTCAGCACTGAGTATATTAATCTGCTGGTTGCCTTTTTTCTACCCATGGAAAAGCAGCTTTTAAGTGACATTTTCAAGCAGTTTACAACAGATGTGATTGCCCATAAGTCAGATCGACTGTATGACAATATTATGGCTTATGAGAAACAGCTAGAATTGGCAAAAATCAAAAAAATTACAAAGGGATATTCAAGATTTCAACAGTAATGCGGTTTTTGCATGGCCGAGGGATCGGCTCAACACCCATGTGCCCCCTCATGTTGATCGGATACCTCAGGAAACAACAAACACTTCTCTAGGCACAGGCAATGTTCCTAAGCCATCTACTTCTAATGTGACTGTCGGTGAAGCTCCAGTAATTGAGAAATCTGTTTCATTACAAAATGTAAATAATGCACCTGCTTTGTTAGCTCAGAAAATTTTACCTTTAACTACCTCTAATGAACAAAAGAGTGATAGTATTATAACTTCCGTACCACGAGGGGGCCACTGTTGGCCGCTGTTTCCCCTACAGTCCCCTCTACCCATCAGGAACAGATCAAGGAGTGCAGGGAGGAAGGGATGCCTGCAGAGACCACACAGCATGGACAGGCTGCAACAAGCGGTCAAGAAACAGCGTTTCTAAACCAAAATTTGATTTTCAACATTTCTTCGTTTCAACTTACATCGGCTCAAGTTGAGCTTCTAAATAAGGGTTTATCATTCATCCCTGCAAGACGAGCAGACCAAGCCAAGTTGTTGAAGGATCTAAGAATGTTAGGTAGATCTTTGACTTTAAAATCTATCTTTAATTCAAATAATACAGGTATGTCTAATATATATAGGAAACCTAGCACATTCGTGCCTTTACCACATCCAGTGATACAGACTTTTATTAGTACATGTGAAGACCAATTTAGACAATGTTTTCTTAAAGGGACTAAATCAGCTTTTTGCAATATGACTCGAAGATTATGTAGCACTAAACAAACTAAAAAATTTACACTCTGTTGAAGTTAGACCTGCAGATAAGGGGGGGTGGTATTGTAATTTTAGACAGGGATTTGTACATTCAACAAATGAGATTGCTGTTATATGATGCTAATACTTACCAGAATGTCTCTAAGCTGATTGTAAATGGTATAATGGAAAAAGTTTCTTTTTTAATTTTTGATTTACTTATAACTGGTCTCATAGATGAGAATCTTTTTAAATATTTTAATGTTGAGTAACCCCTTGTTCCAACTATATATGGCCTACCAAAAATCCACAAGAATTTTGTCGTACCACCCATGCATCCCATAGTTTCGTGTAGATGGTGGTGCACGGAACCTTTGTTGATTTTTATAGAGAATACCTTGCATCCCCTATTGTAACAATGTGACAATGTTTTGAAGGATAGTAAAACTTTTTTGGAAAGACTTTATGTTAAAATGTTGTATGTTGGTAGGAACTTTATTTTTGTTACATTAGATAGTGAATCTTTATTTTCTAGAATCCCCAGTGACTGGGGAGTAGATAGCATTAGGTCATTCCTGGTTAAGAATAATTGCTTTACAGGAGACATGATCACACTTATTTGCTCTCTACTAGATATTGTGTTGAAAAATAATGTCTGCATTTTTTAACATTAATTTATTCTGCAGAAGGTTGGCGTGGCTATGGGCACTGCTTGTGCAAATAGCTACGCCAACCTAGCACTTGTACAATGGGAAAATACTTATTTATTAACATGTGAGAATATCTATTTTGACTGTATCCATTGGTACGTTCATTTTGTGGATGATATGTTTTTGCTATGGCAAGGTACTGTGGAACAACTGGAAAGCTTTATTGAATTTTTACATAAAACGACTAGTTTCCTTAAATTCACACATAAATATTCTGCTGAAAAATATAGATTTTTTGGATGTTCAATTGAATAGGTCTGATTTAGTTAACCTTACCACTAGTATTTACAGGAAACCTACACGGAAAAATGTTCTCTTACACAAAATGAGCATGTACCCTAGACATGTTTCTCGTAGTATTTTAAAGGGTTAAGTGTATAGACTGTTACACGTACACAATGATGACCAAACTGCACATAAAGCCCTCGAATTATTGAAAGAGGAATTTCTTGAGGTGGGCTATACTGGTCCTGAGATAGACGCATGTATCTCAGAAGCCTGGACAAAGAGGGAAGGTAGGTGTAAACCTCACTTTGAGGCTGGTCACTCTAGTAATGACCCAGTTGTGTCCCAGTGGCCGACAGAGATACTTTTAGGATTTCATTACAATATTCTAGTGACATCAGCAATTTTTGTAATATCATTAAGGATAACTGTAAATTTTTGAATTGTGTACCAGAACTCAAAGGGAAGATTGGTGAGATACCCCATTTCTCTTTTAGGAACAACAAGTCCTTCAAGAAGCATCTTTGTTATAGATCTTCACCTGTTAACAATAGGATAGAGTCTATTAGGACTGGCACTTTTCCCTGTAGGAATTGTTCAGTTTGTAATTATGTTAGTACCCTTCAAACATACACACATCCCAACACAGGTTTTACTATTAATGCTAGTTTTTATGCTGTTTGTAAAACAGCTAACATTGTTTACTTTGCCTCCTGCCAGTTATGACATGTTTTTACATAGGTAAGACTAATAGATCCCTTAAAGGAAGGGTTGTAGAGCATCAAAGCGACATTAGGAATAAAAAAGAAAATAATGCAGTTTGGCATTACATACTGTAAAAAATGGGGTAACATGTTTTTAAATTGTTTGTACTCCAGGTTTTAGATTTAGATTTGAGGGGCAGTGACCTATGCAATCGTACAGAAGCAGCAGAGCAGAAATGGATACTGCTTTTTAATGCAGAGAGACTACCACGTCAAAATGGTGTTTTTACTTTAAAACCTTATTTAAAGGCACGCCCTCTGAAACACTAGTACAGCCAATTTTAAATTAGAGGCTGGTCTTTTATTGGTTTGATTGTTTCTCTGTAACCTTATTTAATTGCTTTTTTGCTGTATTGAGGATGTCAGATGAAGCGGTGTGATAACTGTGAAAGCACTTACTTTGTTTTACCTTGTTCTTTTGTGTATTCAAAGTTGGTCTTATTTTAAGCCTTGCAGGCTCGGTACGTTTATTTTATCTTCATTTACTTGCTTTTATTGTACTGTTCCAAGTGTGTTGTTGTTTATTTTACTTTATTTATAAACCTTATAATAGCCATACACACACTCACACACACACACACACACACACACACACACACACACACACACACACACACACACACATACACATACACACACACACACACACACACACACACACACACACACACACACACACACACACACACACACACACACACACACACACACCCTGTTGGCATAGTGGTTAAGGTGTTTTCCTTACAGACACAAGGTGCAAGGTTTAATTTTCACATGGGGTAATTGGCTAGGCTTAAAACAGCCCATAAGGGCAGTTAGCCTACTACTCATCTATGAACATAAATATATGAATTATATATTATATTTAAATAAGGGACATCCACAACTGTGGGCGGTACACAGGTATTAAATTTTTGTTACACTGCATGCAAGTTCTGGAGAGGGTGATTGATAAATGGATATGCAGAGTTGTAGAAAGTAAGATGGGAGATGAGCAGCTTGGATTCAGATCAGGATGCAGTACAACTAACGCGATATTTACAGTGAGACATATAGTTGAGAATAAGCTAGAGATGAGGAAAGAGTCCAACTGGGCATTCTTAGACTTGGAGAAAGCGTATGACATGGCTCCAAGAAAGCTGATTTGATTTGTTTTGAAGTCCCAGAAACATTGGTAGAATTAGTGCAGGCTATATACAAAGACCCAATGACCCAAGTACGAACAGTGTTTGGTCTCACAGAGGGGTTCACAGTGGGAGTGGGTGTACATCAGGGTTCAGCTCTGAGCCCACTGCTGTTCATAATGGTGATGGACTACATTAGCAACAGGTCAGAGGGGACAGATCAACAAAGTTGCTGTAAGCAGATGATGCAGCCTTACAGGCCGACTCTGAGCAAAAACTTTGGCAAAGGATAGGAGAAGAGAATGCAAAATATATAGGATAAAACCAAAGTACAGATAAGACAGTGGTAATGGCAGCAAACTAGGGAAATCAGAAGAACTGGAGAAATTAGATGGAAGGGAAGGTAGTGGAACAGGTTAATAGCACCAAGTATCTAGGAGGGATGGTTGAGTAGAAGGGAATTTTGAATGAAGAGGTCAAAGCAAGAATCAGAGGGGCTGCAGCCAACTGGCATAGAGTCTCAGGTGTAGTGCATGATATAAGAATGTCAAAGAAACTGAAAAGTAAAGTGTACAAAACAGTGGTGAGAGAGACCAGTACTACTATATGGTACAGAAACCTGGGCAGTAAAGACAGAGCAGCCGAGGAAGCTAGAGGTGTTAGAAATTAATTGCCTGAGATGGATGGTAGGATACATACTGAGGGACAGATGAAGAAGGAAGACATCAGAGTAGAAGCAAAAGTAGCTCCAGTTTCAGACAAGATCAAAGAGAACAGATTATGATGGTTCAAGCTTCAAGCACATGTGGAGAAAAGCAGAAGACAGTCTAGTTAAGAGGATTTGAAACAGACAGGAAGAAGGTAAGAGGAAATGAGGGCATCCAGCAAAGAGGTGGATGGACTGTGTGAGAGAAGATGTGAGACAGTCAGGGATGAATGTCAAAGAAGGCAGGAGTGTAGCATTGAATCGTGATAAATGGAGACAATTAACATGACACCCATTTAGAAAATGGGAAAAAAGGGGTTGATGATGATGATATATATATATATATATATATATTTATATATATATATATCTATAGGAGATCTGAATAACAGAAGTGAAATAACTGAAATGCGATGAATTGGAATGATGCAAGCATATAGATCTCCTGGACTGAACTCTAATTATCCATTGAAGCCGGCTCTTAAGGGGCGTCGACTTAGAAGATAACATTGATTGACTTGTGTGATGTCTATAGGGTTTTAGGCTTGCATTTTAATTAATCATTGAAGCCGGCCCCCTGGTGGTGTTGGCATTGGAGATGCCTTTGGCTATTTGCCCTTTAAAACTGAAGTCATCATTATGAGACTTAGATCTGAAGAATGGTTATTTCCAGGACCTGAAAGTGCTCATCTTTTATATGCTTTATTTGCGTTGTTTTATTAAAGTCTCACTGAAGTTTCTTTAAGCGTTTACATCTGTTTGTGCCTTGGATATTCCCAACTGTGGTGACAACTCTGGAATATTTCTTAGTGTATATATATATATATATATATATATGGATGGATTCATATCACTTCACTGAAAGACCATTTCAGTGACATCCATTTCATTGAGATCAATTCACCTAAAGTTCATTTCACCTAAAATTAATTTCACCTAAAACTCATTTCACTGACAAGTAGTACTCTAAGACAAGTCAAAGTTATATGTCCTTTTCTCCAATGTAATGCATTCCTGGTATTAGTATATATAGTTCGGGGTGTGTAGGGGGCACAGTCCCCAACATTTTGGGGGGTGAGGGGTCGTAACCCCCCACTAAACTTGGTTTTCTGTTGTCTGGTTTTGTTTTTCATTATTTGGTAAAACCCAACTAGATGGGGGACTACACTCAACACACCCCTCAATGTGGGGGGGCTGTGCCCCCCACCCCCCCAACTATATATACTAACACCAGGATCACACTACAGTGGGGAAAAGGACATATAACTTTGACTTGCCTTAGATTACTACTTGTCAGTGAAATGAGTTTTAGGTGAAATGAACTTTAGGTGATTTGGTCTCAGTGTGAAATGCTTGTCAGAGAAATGGTCTTTCAGTGAAGTGATATGAATGTATATATGGGTCTACTTCAGTAGACCAGTGTTTCACTTACCCGACACTAAATTTCCGAGACAAAAGGACTGACAAGTTCAGAAGACCGGCATCCAGAACACCGACTTTTCACTTGAGGTAAGTAACTGCTTGGCCATCCTGTTGAACTTTGCCCCTTACCCCACATGGTAGTGCAATCTCAGAGTTGGTATATTTAGTTAGGGGGGAGTAGGGGCAAAGCCCCCCACATAGGGGATTGAGAGGGGAGAAGCCCCCCACATCGGTTGGTTTCGTTTTGTTTTGTTTAGTTTTTTTATTTGGGATGGCAAAGCAGTTGCTTACCTCGCATGAAAAGTTAGTGTTCTGGATGTCGGTGTTCTGAAGTTGTCGGTACTTTCATCTTGGCCAAGTGGGAGCTGGGAAAGTGAAATGTTAGTCTATGGAAGTAGATCCATATATATATATAGGTCCACTTTTAAATCTTGAAAGCTCATAATCTCGAATTTCAAAATACTGAGTCCATAATCTTGAAAGTTCAAAATACTGAAACTCAAAATACTGAATTTCATAATATCGAAAAAACTACAGGATACTAACACTTACTATACTCAACCAGAAGTACATAGAGAAACAAATAAAAGACAAAGCATATTAGTTTGCTCCAATTATTAGCAGGGGGGGGCAAGCCCCCCTGCACCCCCTGCTATTTAAATATATAAACTCAGAGATCGCACTTTACTACACTAAGATGGGTTATGTTGTTGTATAGCAAATTAAAAGGGAACATGACTAAGATTACAACAGGCTGTCATGAAGCACGTAATGGTGTGTTTGTCATTTTCCTCTGTGGAGTATGATCTTGGAGTTGATATATTTAAGCAGCAGGGGGTGTGTGGGGTGCAGGCCTCACATAGGGGGTGCAGAGAAGCTTGCCCCCCAGCTTATAGTTAGAGAAGAGTATTATGTTTTGTTATGTTGTTGTGCTGGAATATTTTAAGTGTTGGTGTACTCTGTTTTTCAATATTATGAAATTCAGTATTCGGAGTTTTCAGTAGTTTAAACTTTCAAGATTTTGGGCTCAGTAGTTTGAATTTCGAGATTATGAGCTTTCAAGATTTAGAAGTGGTCCTATATATATATATATATATATATATATATATATATATATATATATATGTGTGTGTGTGTGTGTGTGTGTGTGTATGTGTGTAAAATTGTCTTTTAGCCTGCTTTACACTTACTTTAACTCAACTATAATATTAATATTTTCTGCACTACCTAGTTTCTTCCCTCACTTCCATTTCTTTGAAATTCTAAACACTATCACACATTATCTATTATCTACCTGAAAAAAACTTGCTAATACCCTTCTTCAAATGGTCATTGTTCATAATCTACTAAAGCATAAGTACCTTTTATACTGTAATAGTTATCTCTGCTTCATATAAATGTACTTTAATTGGCAAATGTGTATACTCGTGTATCTTACTTAATGTCTCATCATGTATATCACTGAATGGCTGCTTACAAATTTTAGTAATATGTTGGAACCTTTCTCCCAGTCCTCTACTGAAAGGTTTTTGACTAAACTCAGTCAGATAAACTTGGTAAACATAGGCAAAATAAATAAATATATGCCTTCAATGTGAGGCTGTTAGCATATGGGTTGATGCTTAATGAGATGCTACCTGAGGTACAGGGTTTGAGTCCCTCAGGCTTTGTTTGCACATTGGACTAGGAGGCCCTTAAATGGTCTCCTGGACTGCATGCCTTGTAACTACTTCTGAACCTAAACCCGCACTGGGTGGGCCTCAGTAACCAAGTTAAAAGTAAACATTCTTCCTCCTAAGCTGAAGGCATAAGAATGCAGTGAAGGATAGCTGTCTGTGGATACCCTTGTACCTTAGTCTTCTAATATGGGATAAAAGTAGTCTTCTCATATTGTACAGGGTAATGGTACAATCTGGGTATGATTTTCTTTCTCTATATAACCTGATATCCTAATGCCATTTAACTGCTGACGTTCATAGGTTCATAAGTTGATACTAGGCTATCTGCCCTAGGGCATTTATAAGCCTAGCCAGAGTGTGTTTGGCTTACACCACCCTTTTAGATTAGTTGACTGTGCCTCTGTATAGTAGGTCACAGGAGATAGCCCTTTTAAGGTTAGTTTACTGTGCCTCTGTCTAGTAGGGACACAGAAGAGATCCCAGGGGTAAACCTACGATCTCCCATCCACTCATCAAGATTTCTCTTGAAGAGGGTCATTGAGGGGCTCTGCCTAACATGGATTGGGATTTTGTTCCAGAGTGAGGGGAGCCTCTGGGATATGAATCTGTCCCTCCAGCATGTCCTATTTATTTCTGTGCTGAGGTTTAAGTCCCTGGAGCATGTAGCTCTAAGGGATTTGGATTTCCTGAGGTGGAGCATGTCCATTAATTCTGGGTTGGACAAGGCTTTATACGGCAGGCACAGATCGCCTCTGAGTAGGCGGTAAGCAACTGAATAGAGCTGGAGTTTCTTTAGCCTAACTGCGTAGGGCATCTGTTTGAGTCCCTTGATCCTCTTGGTGAGGTACTTTTGGGGGTCTTTCCAGTTGCAGCAGGTGTCGGGTAAGGTACATCCCGAATGGGGTATTGTATTCAATTATGGGCCTGATGAGTGATGCATAGAGGGGCACAATGACCTCTCTTCATCTAGATATGAACCCTTTTGTGATAAGGTGGGCTATATAGAAGGTCTTTCTAACCACTTTGGCAATGTGATTGTCCAAGGAGAGATTTCTATCTACTTGGGTCCCCAAATCCCTAATTACTTCTTCCGTACTTAATGGATTACCACCTATGTGGTAATTTGTGGGCACTTTGTTTTTCCCAAAGGGGATGACTATGCACTTTTTGGCATTTAGCTTTAGGCCATGGCTCTGGCACCAGTTATCCGTCTCTGTGATACCCTTTTGGAGGATGCTTGTGTCAGTCGGTGAGTCTTTTATGGTACCCAGTTTGCAGTCATCTGTGAACTTGGTCAGCCATAGTCCTCCCATGTTAGCCTGTACCTCAGAGAAATATATACCGAACAAGAGAGGTCCCAGGACTGAGCCTTGTGGGATGCCACTTGCTGAAAGTACTATTTGTTTTTTTATGCCACAATGTAGCATATTTTTGACACAGTGTTTATTATTATACCTAGAGATGACTTTGTGAGCATGTTCTGTCTCAGTGAGCCTTGAAGCTTGTAAAAACATGTCTGTTTCTCTCTAGGTAAATGCAAAAGGCTCCTAATATTCTTATTCTTCTGCTTATCTCACTTTTATGAAGTTGCTGTTCTGGCTTCAGTTTTCTAAGTCTTCCACTTTCACTTCTAGCCTCTGTGTCTATGTCTGCTATTCTCTGACTTTCACCTCATGTATTTGGAGCTGTACCTTGTGGCTACAGTTATCTGTTTTCTGTCTAGTTTGTGTGCACTTTATTATATTTTTGCATTTATCTGTTTAAGAAACAGAGTCACTGTATAAAACATCTGCGCATGTGGTCCTGTGTGATATTCATGAAGAGAGTGATGCAGATAATTTTCGTATATAGGGGCAGTACTATTTTTAGGTATACTTTTATTTTCATTGACACTCCATCTTGAGTTGATGGATTTAGGAATTAAATTGGGTGAAAGCCCCTTTGGGTTAGGGTGTTTGACATCTTCATTTGGAGTGGTGGGCTTTGGGCTTTAAGCCATATTTCATGCACTGAAGTTTAGTTATTTCATTTGAGGTTGTCAGTTTAGTATTTTCCATAGCTTGTATTGCAGTTTAGATATATTAGCACAGTGCTGAAGTTTTTATAGTTTTTATTCATTTTAGGAGGTCTGTTTGGGTTAGTCTGAGTACTAGATATACTGGGGAAGTATGTCTCATATTTGGATAAGGATTGGTGAAGGAGTTACCCGCGGTGGTGGTGCTGCAGTAGCGTTGTCGCCTCACGGTAAGACACTGTCCGGTTCGATTCTCAGCTAGAGCATCTTCTGCATGGAGACATGTGTGAATGGGCGTACCTTCGTTGAAGGTTGTGCGTCAGGGCTGGTAACTCGGCACGTAAAAATCAACTATCAATCATTAGCGGACCAGAGTTCCACTGTGGTGACCCCTAACCGGGAAAAGCCGAAAGACACAACAACAACAACAACATTGGTGAAGGAGTTAGAGTCTTGGAACTAGAATACTTTTACAAGGAATGCAGTATTTTTATAAGGTGTGTATTGTTTCTGTTAATTTTTAATTGTTTATGTTTTATAACTAGGGGTTTTTTGGTATAGTTTAGTTTAGAGTAGGTTAGAGTAAACAGTTGTTTGACTTTTATTTTTTTAGCAGTTCATGTTTATATATTCATATCTTTTGTACTGAAATGTATCCACATATAATCAAATAAACTTCTCCTGTTAGAGGTTGAAATGATAGCTAGCTGAGTAGGGTATACCAGGCTTACCGATTCCCAGCAATAGCATGTTAAACAAGCTGATAGATATAATCATTTCAATGCATCCTAGGGCTGACAGTTGTCTCCCTTCAATGAAGTATGCCTTCTTTGTCCTGGATGTAGTTGGACATAATCAGCAAAGCACCTCTACTTATTCACTACATTCCAAAGGAATAGAGGATCTTCTCTTGACACCTTTTTGGATTACTGAACCTCTCTCCATCACCGAGACAGAACCCACCTACGCCACAAAGGAAACTCATTAGTGTTGCCTTTTGCTGCCTAAAACTCTTGACCATATGAGAGGATGCAGAAAAAGATTGACTAACTGATAGAAAGCTTTACCTTATGACTCAGTTTTTGATTTACCCCAAAGCCTTTTACAATGCCAAAGTTACTGTCATTGCTAATGCAGTCCTCTGATCTGTCTCCTAACCCCTTTTACTTCACTGAACAAGACCTTAGGGCTGTTATACTCCTCTACCCGAAGTGATTGTATCCTTTTGCTGAACTGTAACGCCTGAAATAGAGTTGTTGATTTCATGTCATGTGCTTCACACTCAGCAGCAAACTACCCTAGTGCATAAATAAGACCAGTCATGTCAGGCTAAGAGGACACTACCAAATGACAAAAGTGCAACCCTCACATTTCAGTCCTCCAATACAGGGTGTGAGCAGAAGGCAGAAGAGTCCCTTGAATCCCATACTATTATAGCACCTCCCACAAGACAGTCTAAAGCATGTGTTCATGTACTTTGTCCAAGCCCACAAGATGCATTCGGACAGTAATGGCAAAAATGACAGGGTCACTGCAGATGGCTATACAATGACAACAAAGTGGTGACCTACTCTTCTTTGGCCAGGATGAAATCATTATTGTCTTTTCTGAATGAAAGGCTATCTGCAACTTTCTATACTATACTCACAGCTACACAGACCAGAACATACAGCACAACCCTTACCTTTCACTGGGAGTCTGTACTCATGAATAGCAGTACGTAATGGGACGAATACCCATTGCGAATGTATATCAGATATGTTCCCATAGTACAGGGGTCTTTTGTGTGAACAGCAAAGCTCAAAGATGTTCATTTATTAAGGCTTTCCTAACTGGCTGACCCACACTTTTGCAAAAACTGCTATACTGCACTGTAAGATCCTTTATCATCTTCTGAGCCACAGCAGTGCACAGGGTAAGAAGGCACTAATTCTGAATGGGTAGTTACTCTTAGTTATCTTATAAGCGAGCAGCTCCAAACATGAGAATGTACCCTTGTTAATAATATTTTTCACAAAAGAGTGTATATAGGCATAGCAAAGTCATTCTTGCTTTGTTAACTGAAATCTGTCTGCCAAATTCCAAAATAATATCAATATCTTTTCTTTTCTAGCCATTGTTCTATGTCTGCAGAATTATATACACCCTTCCTGCCACTGGGACCAGGAATTCTTCCTCCCATCCCTATTCATGAAGGGATATTTCCATAGTAGGTTATCATAGCATGATATTGTACTATTTTTAAGATGCTTAAAGACCTTAAATGACCAGCTTAATGAATACCTATGATTTGTAGATTGGGGCAGGTGAATTATTTACCGCAATATGTATAGATGTAAACAGCTAGATAAAATCGATGCTTTTTTCTTGTCCATGATCGATGGTCCAGTTTACTGCTAAGATATTGCCTTCTTAAAAAGTATATGTATACAGTACAGTCTCCAGTCCCAAAGACACCATAGAATCTTTCAGCACTTCATCAGAAAACTTTCTCCATGTTGCACTTAAAATAAATACATTCTAACGTACTCATGTCTTCAGCCAGATTTAATTGGTAAGGTTTGATAAGTTTCTAGCCACACAGAACATCTCCAGAGATATTATCATTCTTCATACACTGGTACTTCTTGATCACGCCAATGTCACCTTTTTCCAGGTGTGAACCTTGATATACAACTTCACACAATGGTCTGTAGTTAAGGTTCAGCAATTTTGCCAACAAGAGGTGTGAAATGGTATCTTTAGGTAATGGTGGGTAAAGTCCTATATAAGTGGAAGGAGGGGGTTGTTCTCTGTAAAATCTCCTTGAGTCAGTGAAAAGAGTTCCATCATTGAAACTAAAAGTGAACCAGGACCTTGTCTAAGCTTGTGAGGTAGACATCTGTCTGGTTTGGAGTTATGACCAGTGCATGTGCTGTAACGCTTTGTGAGTAAAGTTGAGCCATCTCGTAGACGAATGCTCCTGGCTCATGTGTAGCTGTTCACTGTTCATTAATTACTACACTATCCTTGCATCTTGTGGCTTTGGAAAGGGACAGTTTCTTATGCATGGTAAGCTTCAAATCCTATTGTTTGTGATCTATATTTAATAATGTCATGGACATAACCATAGCCACTATATAAGCTGCTTATAATTCCTTCTTAAAATGTTCTTATTACAAAAAGACTGACATAAGAGATATAGCTCTGGTCCTTGTACATTTTAGACCATGCCTTGGAAGAGAGAATAGCTCTGTTACAAGGCATATGATTTCCTGCAAGACATATCTTCATATAAACCATATGTAATATATATATATATATATATATATATATATATATATATATATATATATATATATATAGCTGAATATTTATAAATCCTGTGTATCCTACATCTGTGGACACCTGTTGTGAGCCCTCTATGTTTAACCACAGCATCATACCAATAGAGCCATCTTTCACATTACTGCATAAGAGATCCCCACTCACATTGTTAGTGTAACCCACCCATTACCCTCTATCCCTGTGGGCCTCTGTGTAGCAACCATCTCAGCTGTAAACATGCACATGTCTGTTCTTATCTACTACTGGTCAGGAACATCATAGGATTATCCCACTGTCCATAGCACACCATATCTCTGGCACCTAGTGAATTGTTATGTCTGTCCAAACCTGTAATACAGTGTATTCTTGTAACACCTCAATATTTGTAATTTGTAGCCTACTGTTTACAGCAGTCACCAGCCTACAGCTATGTCTATTGCTCTCATAGATATCTCCATGTCCTCCAGAGGGAGTGAATGGCATTGCTGAAAAACTTCAGCCAAGCTGACAATGAAATCCTGGTGCAGGCAGTCATAACCCATGGGTGTTGTCTATTAAAGTGATGGTGGTATTTGCCACATTCTATAGGAAATGGTCTGGGAGAAAGTGGTCCATGATATCAATAACAATCCTCAAAGATTCTGGGCAAGTATCAATAGATTCCTTTATCCAGGTCTCTCCAGAACACCAACCCAGCAGGTGCAACACATGAGACTCCTATCCAAACTGCCAATGCTTTCAATTCCTTCTTCACAGAGGATATCCAATCACTAGCCAGTCAACTAGCTCCTGATAGATCCAGTCTTCTTAACTCTTCTCCCAGCTCTCTTCCTACCATCCGATTTCTACCCACCTCAACTAATTTTATCTATAAACTCATTGTAAAACTTAAGCCTTGCACTCCTTCTGCTGACCAGATCCCAGCCGAATACCTGCAAAAAGCAGCTAAAGAAGTAGCTTACCCGATATCCATCCTGATTAATAGAACTACAGCGAGGGAAGCATCCCTGACATTTGGAAAATCTGACATATTATCCCCCTACACAAAGGTGGCAACTCAAATGAATACTCTATCGACCTATAGCTCTACTACCCCCCTTAGCAAAAATAATGGAAAAATGTATTCACTATTAGCTTCTAAACCATTTAATTCAACATAACATACTTGCTGAAAGCCTACATGGCTTTAGGCCATTCCACAGTACTACTACTGCCATCTTATCTTTTTACTGATACCATAAACAAAAACCACAATAACAATGTTCTCTCTTCCTCTCTATTTATTGATCTCTCAAAATCATTTGATATGGTAAACCACTCTCTACTTATAAATATTCTGAAATCACTCTCACTTGATAATATGGCTGTACAGTGGTTTACTTCCTACCTCAGCAATAGGCAACAGGCTGTGCTCTGGGAGAATAAACTATCATCCCACCTTCCAGTCTCACTGGGTGTCCCTCAGGGCTCCATTCTAGGCCCTCTCTTATTCTCAATATTTATCAATGATCTCTACCTAGCTATTCCTCAGGCAACCTGCATGCAGTATGCAGATGATTTAACTTTAATCTGTGCAGCTGAATCTTCATCTGAACTACAATCCCTAACTCAGAAAATATTTAACGTAAGTAGAGACTTGGTTCTTAAAACGTTGCCTCCTCTTGAATCTCAAAAAAACAAAGGTCCTTCTCTTTACTCCTACCTGTAAATCCATGCCTTTAGATTTCTCTGTTATTTCTAACAATGGCACCCTCATATCCCCTGATTCTACCACCAAACTCCTAGGAATTACAATAGACAATTACCTCAGCTTCGATACTCATATTAATAACACTATAAAAATAGTCAACAGAAAAATGGGCTCCCTATACAGGATCAAATACTTTCTCACTCCAACAGCCAGAACTACTATTGCCCACTCTCATCTAATCTCAACACTTCTCTATACCTCACCAGTTTACACCAACCTATCCAAGAAGAATCTTCTCAAACTAACTACATCTTACAATAACATTGCCCGATTTGCTACTGGGAATCCCTTTAGAACTCATCACTGTCAGAATCTAAAACAACTAGGATGGCTTGAACTGCAAAATCAGCTTCATTTTAACCAACTTACCATTGCTGATAAGATCCTCAACCAGCCTAACAACACTCCTATACTCTCAAACCTCATTACTCTATATAAGAATCTTAATACCTTACGCTCTGCTAACAAACTTCTACTTAGTATTAGTAAGTCTAACAACATGGCAGGTAACTCTCTTTTCTCAAACACAACTGGGAAATACTGGAACCTTCTACCTAGTGATCTTACTTCACTTCCTTCCCTACCCCACTTCAAACAAAAACTCAAAATATACCTTAGAACACACTGGTTATGCCTTTGCACCAACCCTGACTAACCCACTACCTCTGTGACTAAATTTCTCCTAACTCCACTCTGACTTTACTTCAATGTTCTTTACTGCAAACTTTGCAAGAATTGTAAACCCGCATACAGTTATGATCTACCTCACATGGATATCTTGTTCAATATGTTGTAAATACTCTTATGCAGCCATTCTCAGGAATTGTAAACCTGAAAAAAGTTCAATCTACCTCATGTGAATATCTTGTTCTATATTATTGTAAATATTGCTCTGTAATGTACTGTAAAATGTTTTGTATCATCTGCTATGTTAACTTGATTGTAAACTTACAAACACTGTTTTGAATTTGTAACCTTATACATATTGGTATAATGGATCTGTCTTGGAGCTTTTCTCCCTGGGCCTCTACTTTAAATGGACATATATCCAGTTGGACTAGCCCGGTCAATAAATGTAAAATAAAATAAATAAAAAATAAAATAAATAAAAATAAATACTGTTGGTAGATGAAGCTGTAAAACACAAGAATGTTGGAGATTTGTTACATACATGATCAAGTGGGCATGCAAGAAGGTGTGCATTATAGCAACAGAAAGGTCTCTGAGATATGGAGATTATGCAGACATAGGTATTATACTTGGTGGAGATGACACAGGATCCTGCAGTGGCCAACTCTCATATGCCTGCAAGAGGAATGCACCAGTTTATTAACCATATTACATTTCTATACAGCAGATGCATGCTGCTTATTGGCAGGCCAGAAATAACACTGCATTTTTCTCACAGATATATCAGGTTTTCAGCCACACAAGAATGGAAGTGGAGGTATGTGTCTGCTCTGTATCTGCATAGTCTCTACTGTTTGCATGAATAATGCAAGGCCTTACATGTGGAGTAGGTATTGTTCTATCTTGTATTGCATATTCACAGGCCAAATGACTGCTGCAGTGATACCTGTGCAAGCTGGCTCAGGGCAAGACAATGATGCCAGCATTTATGTATGGTCTGATGATGAATCCAAGTCACAGACTGGGTTATGGCCAGATGACACATAGGCATTATTTGTGTGCCTCCAGACAGTCCTCCATCCAGCATGACCGAGAGGACCAGCACTGTCTGTTTGTGACTACAGCAGGAGAAAAGTACAGTGTGGTTATGTATACTCACCATACACAAGCCTCAAAGGGCATCTTGTCGCAGTTATGAGTCACAGTCAGATACTGACATGAGTGCAGTGTTAGGGCTCAGGCTGCAGATGTGCAGTGCTATCATCTTTGTGCAGCCTGCTGCTACCCAAGGTAACATAGACTGGTGTGATGCATTGGTTGAATGAGGATGTCACTTATCACTTCCAGCACCTTGTTGTGGGAATGAAGCCCAACAATAATGCCATCCTATGCTTTCATGTAGTTGCGCATAAGGTCCTCAATGTACTCTACCATTCATAAGTGATGTCCTTGGCCAGGATCTGTAATGTATATGTGACAATTACATCAGGCGGCCATTGTAGAGTACATAGTCTACCCGTATGTGCCTATGCATACTGCACTCCACCTCCACCACCCTATGTCATCGGCAAAAATTAATGACAGCCTTTAGAGTCAGTACACCTTGCCAGTGGAGCTCATACTAGTCCAGTCCCACAGTGGCAAAACATTATTGTTATGGGGGCCTGTAGTCTTCCCACAGCAAGACAGTGCAGTGACCACAGCTGTTGGCCAATTAAACCCTCTCCTTCCAGTCAAAATTCTGTACGGCCACTGATGCTGTCAATAGAGGACATTGTCAATGACACAGAGTATCACTTGCCAAAAGATTTTCTTCTCCATCTGCAGTATCATATCCCATTAGCCATGTATCATTGTGTCCCTTGGCACCTGTGCAAATGATGGCAGCTGTGCCTCACTTCAACCTCCCTCCTATATATTGTATGCATTGATGTCTGAAGCATAAGATGACTCAACCACACATTGCCCAACATATCTTTGAACTAATTGCATCATGTTCACTATGTGTGAAGCAGCATGTGTACTCATTATGAGCCCATAAAACTGGACTAAGTGTCACACCTTTGTCTGCACTGCTGTGTACAATGCCCATCCCTGTCTGGTATGTGGTGCAGCTACAGCTCATTGTTTTTTTTATGCCACTTTGATCTTCATCACTGGATGATGTTAATGTGCTACCTGTGGCAGGTGCAGCTGTAGAAGGTCTAGCAGTTCCTTGGAGGGATGGTTGGATGGATGAATGGATGAATGGATGGATGGATGGATAGATGGAAGGTATGGATTGCATTATGCTTCCTAGTAATTCTGTTATGTAGAATGCAGCATAGATTCATAGATTAGTACTAGGCTAACTGCCCTTTATGGGCCATTTTAAGTCTATCCAATTGCCCCATGTGAGAACCAAACCTTGCACCTTGTGTTGGAAGGTAAACACCTTAACCATTATGCCTACCTCCCAACCCATGTTGTGAATGTCTTGAAAGCTGAAGCAGGGGTATACTGCAGAGCATCCCAGACATTACCATGCAGCAGGACTGGGCCTTCAGCAAGCTAAACACACACACAGAGACTCACTCATTGATGCTTATGGCTTGGGCATTGGTATGTTTTACTGGAGATTATTTGCATAGGGGATATTACACTGCTCTTTAGAGATGTTTTGTGGGTTCCATTTTGGCATCACCGAACTGGAATCTAGTGTGTGTCCTGCATCACCTAAAACACCATAGGAACATTTGGAAGTGAGTCATGTGGACACATGATCTTTAACTATATATGTCTGCTTACCAGAGTGCTTCCAAATAGCTTGCCCTGTGGAATTTCCTATGCAGCAAGTCACAAAATAGATGACTTATTCACCAAAGGTGTTAATCACAGGTACTGCCATGGTGCTCTGTAGACTCTATGGTTATCAGTCCCTGTGTGGTGCCCAATGCATGGCAGTTGATAGAATGTCAGCCTTTTCTATTAACAAAATATTGTCCATGGACACCAGGTGGTTCCCTTATTGCCACATGTGAGCATTCTACATGTGAGCATTCTATATCACCCTGTATTTTGGGTAATGGATGAAGTCATAGAAACCATGCATGGTGTTAGATCCCTTCCTTGGTGTTCTGAGGAAATAGATATGGTCATCCACATATGGAAGTAGTATATCAAGGAATCTGTAGAGCATTCTGCAGTTTGAAGCCTATTATATGTCCAGTGTTTCCCTCATTTGTTTCTGGAAGGCCCCTGTAGCAAGAATAGTAAGGGCAGGAGATACCTCAGTGTCCGCCAGTGTAGGAGGTCCACACTTTCCTCCTGATCCTGTTCAAGTAGAGAGAATTGTCAGCTGGTGCTTTTTATGAGCTCTCTTTCCACAGGAAAATGATCTGTCAGATGATGGTTATATAGATGGTATTTTGTAATCTGTTACCACTTTCCCAATGTCATGCAACTGGATATGAGGTGGCAGCTGTTATAAAGTGCTTGTTCAAGACAGTTGCTGCTGCTCTGAGCATCTTTGCTTGCTGCAACTCTGACAGTTCATGTGGTCCTTTTCTCTGATATACGTGTTGCTTGCCTAAGGTGCCATATGAAGTACAGTCTGCTTTTAGAGGCACATATTAGCATTTCATTATGCACTCATTACACTATGAACCTTCACTGGCATGTCATTATACTGCCGTTTTCATACACAAATGCCTCACTATTTTCCTTGTTGCCTGCATGTGGACACTTCTCATGTAACTGAATGATGCACTGATGCACACTACACTAGCCGACAATGAATACTGACCATATAGGGCACAATTACTGAGTCTGAGAGCAGGCTGTATTTCATTTGCTTTTTTCGTGGGGTATTTGAGGTGCTGTACCTGTCACAGATGAAGAGAGGTCACTCACAGTGGGATGAGACAGCCTATTTTCAAAGTACGGCAGAGCTAGTTCTGGTATATCAAATTTTTTATATTTCCTTTTTGTTTCAAATATAGAAATTCAGAGTATGTTAATATGGCTAATATATTTTTGAATTCTGAGAAAGGCCTTTTTCTAAATGTCAGTTCTTTACAGACATCTTGATATAAACAGACAATGTTGTTCAAATTCTGGAACACTTTCTATGCCTTAACATCCACTAGGAGGAGTTTCAGTCCATTGTTGTATTTATAACTCATCCTCTTCAATATTAACTTTCTTAAACTCGTGCAAGGGGACTGGAGGTAGTTTTAAGGCTTGGTAGTCTTCTTCAAACCAAAGGCTGCCTACATGTACGTTAAGAGAGGAAGGAAAAAAGGAATATCATTTTACAGGAACCTGGGCATATGTGTACCATCCAGTCCCTTTAAACCCATAAGCCTTAAATTATTTTATTGTTGCCTGTTTTCAATGTTATTTATTTTCATTTTAAGTGCTTAACTCCCTCACACTGGTCTGTATTTATTGCAAGTGATGTGCAAAAGACATTCATAGGTTAGTACTAAGCTAACTGCCCTTGTGAGCCATTTTAAGCTTAGCCAATTATCCCATGTGAGACTCAAACCCTGCACCTTGCGTTTGTAAGGCAAGCACCTTAACCATTAGGCCACCCACACATGGTTAGAGTAGAAAGCAAAGCTGTGTTTATTGCAGTCATGAGACAAAGAGCTTAATTGCAAATGAAATGAAAGAAAAGCTAGAGAATGGTGTCTTAATTTAAGAAGAAAAGAAAGCATTTCAAAATTTTCCCAAAAAAGCTTACCTGAACAGCTTATACCAGACAATGGGAAATGAACTTCCTTATATTGTTTGCTTTTTTAATTTCAGTGTGCATTTTTGGTGCAGTGTATTAAAGTCATTTGCACTGCATAGTAAAACTTTTGCTTGGAAATTAATATAAGGCTGCATCTCCTGATGAGTCACGACAAATGGAAGTAGTTAATTGCCTGTGAAGTGAAAGACGAGCTTGAGTGTAGAATTTTCATTTAAGGGGAAACAAAAGCATTTCAAATATTTACTAAGAAAGCTTACTTGAACAAACTGTGACAGAAAATAAAATGCTGTGTAGTAAAGGCATCTTTTTGTATTCCTTGCTTTGTTTTCCTATAAGATTGCAGCATGTATTTTTATTGCAAGGTGCATTTCCCATTGCATATCAAACGTTCTGCTTTGGAGAAAAAGCAAAGCTTTGCTTCTTAGTAAGTCATAAGAACTTGAAAAAGTTAATTACATGTGAACTGAGAGAGGAGGTAGACTATAACGTTTTAATTTAACAGAAAAATAAAACATTTCAATTATTCATTAAGAAAGCACACTCAGTCTCTGTCAGAGAATACACTGCAGTGAGTTTAGTGTGTATTCCTATTGCAACATATTAAAGTCCTTTTCCCTTGCATATTCAAGGTCCTGTTTAGTAGACAAAGCAACTCTGTCTCTTGGTGAGTCGTAGGAATTAGAAGTTAATTACCTGTGGACTGAGGGAGATGCTAGAAACTAGTATTTCTTACTTATGAGTAAAGAAAACATTTCAGTGTTTCTTTAACACACTCATGCCTATATCCTATAGCACTATACTTGTCCCTCTTCACCCTATGTCTGCAGTTCCTCGGTAGTAGCCTGTAGCACTATATGTGTTCCTCTTCACCAGTGCCTGCAGTTCCTCGGTAATAGCCTATAGCACTATACGTGTTCCTCTTCACCCAGTGCCTGCAGTTCCTCTGTAATAGCCTATAGCACTATATGCGTTACTCTTCACTCAATGCCTGCAGTGCTTCTGTAATAGCCTATAGCACTATACATGTTACTCTTCACCCAGTGCCTGCAGTGCCTCTGTATAGAAGGCGATTCTCCCCACCACGCCCAGAGCATATGAGCACTCAGGAAAGTCATTAACTTTTTTTCATGTTTCTAAAGCATATACAGATGCACAAACATTTTTAAAGACTTCTGTGGTTGTACATCTATAAAAGGCAGGAAAAAAATTAACTGTTCACATTTGAAAATTTTGAGAAAATGCTCTGTTATTACACATACTGCAGCCACCACTTAGAAGCATACATAGACAGTCATCATATTTAAGCAATCAGAACACCACCCAAAGATATGAACAATGTACTGTGTGTTTCGTGTATGTAAATGTTCATAAACATGAAAGGAAATTCACTCATTTCCCCTTTCAAAATCCCCCAGCCTTCCACAAATAGAAAAGGAAAAGGGAAAGAACCAGTGTTTCACTTCCTACTGTACAGATGCCTGACAAGCTAATTGGTTAGTCTATCATGACATCAGACTTCTGACCCTCCCTGCAGTGGATGCTACTCATCCTTTTTAAATTTTCATATTCCTGCCTTTACAGAAATACAATAATGTGTGATACCTCATAACCCTCTCTTTCTCTCTCTTTGAATTTATCTGCAGTTACAAGACGTGTGAGTAAAAAAACAAAAAACAAACACCAGTATTTTTTGTAACCTTTTCAAGTGCCTGGCATCACTAGAAGGACATGATAAGTAATCTAATGTCTTCATTGTTCCTGATTCTGCAGAACATCCCTGGTGTTATTTTAAAATGTAGGTGTCTCTATGCTCTTTCCAAGTGGCTGAAACCTTATAACCTTTGCAGAAAGATCAACTGACAAGTTTCTGGCATTCGGAAAGAACATCACCTGCTCCACAAACTGTTCATATCTTCCAAAATTCTTAAATTAGCAACTACATAGTAACAGCCATATGAGTTTTAGCTTTCACATATTGCTTAACTTTTTCTGATCTCACAGTATGTCCCTTATTTTGCCTAATATTATGTTGCACTTGTGATTTTTTTTTTTCTAGTAAACATTTAAAAACTGCAATCAATTAATGTTCACTGTTTGTTTCAGAACTGATTTCCTTCTGAAAATGCATGCTAATACATACCTGCTACTCGGTGTGTTGATACTGAATTTCAGATTTCATAGCCTTCAGGAAATGCTGATATTCTAACAACTTCCTAAGAATGTTTGATAACATTTTCCATGTTTGATTGTGGTCCTTTGTCTCCCATTATGTTCTGGCGTTGTCCCTAATTCTTGAGCTAAGAAGCTGAGAACTTTGAGACTTCATATTGTTTAGACAATGAAAGCTTAAGTATATAGATCTAATATAATCCTGTCATTTGTGCTTTTTCTTCAGTTAAAACAGTAAATGAATTAGTTTATATTGGTGCATAACAGAATGGTGATCACTGGATGGGAAATTTCTCCTATATCCCACTACTAATTCCTTCTCCCTGTCTGGTTCTAACTAACCTGTTTATTCCTCTCACATGTTCTGGTGATAACCACACTCTAACCCATTATAGGATGTTTGTCCCCACCCCTTCCTTTTACAGGAAAGAAACTCTTTGACTTCCAGGATTGGGATCCCTAGCACAAAGGCAATCTATAATCCATTGCATTCAAAATGAAATTTTCCCTACATAACCTCCCTGTACATGACCTCACACCGATGCTATGCCCCCATTAGACATTTTCTGGATTTAGCAAGAGAAATCATAACATATTCTATTCTATTGTATTCTATTCCTTGAGCCCTACCAATAGTTTTGTGGCTAAACTCTATGTGTGCAGACATATGACATAACTGTGTGTGTGTGTGTGTGTGTGTGTGTGTGTGTGTGTGTGTGTGTGTGTGTGTGTGTGTGTGTGTGTGTGTGTGTGTGTGTGTGTTATGTTTCTATATATATAAATATGTATACATGGCATAAACAATGGCAGCTGGATAAGTGAATGGAAGAGAGTGAAGAATTTAGGACTAATTCCATTTATTGTTTGTTTTTTAAATATCTGTTCCAGCCTGTGTACTTTACAGTCCTGCAAACAAATAATTTATTGTTGGCATCATATATGAAAGCTTGTATCACATTCAAAACTTTGCAGCCACATCTCAGTCCTGCTTTCAGTTAATTGCCAAAGCTATTTCAGTGTTTGGGATATATATACCTAGAACAAGAATGAGTTTATGCAATCTCTCTTTTCGTATTTGCTATTATCCCCCATTTCTTCCTCAGCTTTACTTACCTGATACAGCGATTGTATTATTATTTGAAGTGTTATTTGGAATGTAAATGATTAAAGTGTGAGTGTAATTTAGATACCGGTCATGTATGTGGGAGAGGAGCTTTCAGTTTTTCCTGATTTTACTGTATGCCCCTGTTTTTGGCCTAAATATTTGGTTTGTTCCTTGTAACATTTATTTTATGGCAATTAAATGAAGTTTGCAGTCACCAAATAATGACAGATGAGGGTTTCAGACATAATAGCCTTCAGGAAAAACATGCTAATGCAATGCCTATGCAAGCAACTTTCTTATTATATAATGGTGCAGTGGGATTTACACTATAGTCTGGCAGTAGTGAGCAGAGAAAATGCATTCCTGTGTGGCAGTTATTTACATATTTATTAATTCATATGAAGTGCCCTTTGATCTCCTTGAGTAGGCGTGCCTTTACATATTAGGACTGCTAAGCCAAATGGGGTGATCTGTAAGTGAGAAAATGTACTTTATTGAAAGACTGCATAATGATGGAAACATTTTCAAAGAGAACTGTTGTTTAAAGTCTACCACTTTGCTGATATCTGTGCTATCTGTACTTGTTAATCAATAAATGTATTTATGCATATTTTATATAAATATTTCAGGCATTGTCCAAATAGTAGCATGATAGAACAACAGTGATTTCCTTTTATGGCAAATTATGAATATGTGCTATATATTTATTAACGTGTGTGTGTGTGTGTGTGTGTGTGTGTGTGGAGAGAGAAGAGAGACATTTATTATTAAATGAAAACTTTTATAATAGTAGAAACATTATCACTGATATCTGCTGTCTGACTGTTAATCTGCACATATTTATATTTGTTTAGCAATAAATGATGCAAATATGTGTTGTCATATTTCTGTAAATATCTCAAGCATCAACCTGGACATATTACGGAACGACATTTTACATGCTGAGTCACCAGTGAGGTAGGAATGGTTCCTCAAACAAGTGGGATAATCTGTAACAGAAAGAAATGTAGGCTATTTTCCAGAAATATTATGCATATATATTATATGTTAATAATCATATTAAAAATGTGAGCAAGAAGGTGTTTATACTGTATTCCATGGTATCAAATGAAAGACTATATAACATTGTCAAAGTTGTGACTAATATCAGTTGAATGCTACCAATCTGAAGATTTGTTTAGTAATGCAATATGCATAAATGCATTACTATCACAATTCTTTACAAATCTCAGGGATTGTCCACGAAGATACATTGTAGAAAACAATTTACTTGCCCAGTCACCACAGAGGTAAAGAATGGCTCCTCAGACAAGTGAGATAGTCTACAGTAAAAAATGGAGGTTATTTGCCCTGAAATATTATGGATATAATCATCTGTTGATAATTACATTAATAACTTGAACAAGAAGGTGTTTCTGTGGTACTGCAGGATATCGAATGAAAGAATACACAAAGCTGGAAAATCTTTGTATTGATAGTTGGTGTCCAACTATCACTTTTTTGGAGATATTTACATTTCTTTGCCAATTAAATATTAAAGCATGCATATAATTCATAATTATGCAGATATCTCAAAATTGGAGTGACACCTGCAAAATTGCTTTGTAGGAAAATGGAGAGCACATCTGTGTGAACAAAAGTTACATTGATAGTTGGGTGATATCTACTATGGCTAGAGAGATGCTTGTTTATATAATCATATACAGTTACTGATATAATAATTATAATAATATATTTATTTAGTTTAGTTTATTTATTGTAGTTTGTTTTCTGGGGCAGTACACACTGATCACTATAAACCATTTGCAGGCAGAGGCTTGGTAAAGATATTCACAAAAAAAAAAAAAGAAAACAACAAGTTCACAAACACAGAGTAATCACATAATACAGATAATCCAATGGGCAATTGATACTATATGTAAATGATATTAGCAGTGTAGAAAATCAAATGTGAATTAATTTTCGTAGTAAACACGAGAGGGAAGCAGAAGTTGAGAACATAGTTTCAAAGTAGAAGTCATGCAGTTGAGGAGGGAGTTAAGCAATGTGTCCAGTGGAAAAGCACTTGCAGTCAGATTTTTGATGAAGGTGTCTTTTGAGGTTAGCTCTGAAGGTGGGCAAAGAGGAACCATCTTTAAGGTGAAGGGGAGGAAGTACCAGAGTTTGAGTGCAAGAATGGAGAAGGAATAGTTGGTACAGTGCAGTTTAGTTTGGGGGTGTCTGGAGTGAGGAAGTTAATTTGGGAGAGGTTGCAGAGGTTGTAGGGGCTGGTTTTATTGTGGAGTTTGGCTGCAAGAGGTGGAAAGGCACCTGGTTGAAGTAGTTTGAAAACAAGAGACCCTAGGAGTAGCTCAACTCTGCAGATGACTGGTAGCCATTTGGCTTTGGAGAGAGTGATGCAGTGCTTTTCCTGAGGGGGAGGACTTGAAAATGAATCAACAGATTTTGTTTTTAATGGACTGTAGAGTGGATGAGGTTTTGTTTCTTTTTTTTTACAGACTGTGGCTTTCATGGGCAGCCCGTATTAAAGTTGAGTTAGGAGGACTCCTTTGTCTTTTACAGCTCTATCTGGTCCAGAGAGAATGGGAGATATTTTCAAGGACAAGAATAAAATAGACCTGATCTTTTTCCTTGTGTTTTTAATGTGGCTTTGGAAGTTATGTAACTGGTCTAACCATAAACCTAAATATTTAAAGGATGTGGTTGTTTCTGTTGCATTTAGATCTGCAATGTTGAGATTTTTAGGAGTCTTTTTCAGCTTTTGGGAGGTTCCAAATATCATACTTTTTTGTTTTAGAGGGGTTTATGAGTAGCTTATGGTTGTTAAGCTAAGAATTAAGGGAATGAATGTCAGATTGAAGCTGGGTTTGAATAGTTGACTGTGAGGACTGGATCGAAGAATAACCATGCCATCTGCATAAATAAGTAATAGGAAGGTTAGGGAGATCAGAGGGTACCATCTTAATAAAGACTGAAAACAAGATTGACAACACAAGGGGGTGAGTGTGGATCCCTGGGGCACTCCTCTGGTAAATGTGCTGGTGGTGATAGGGATGGGCCTAATTTAACTCTGAAAAACTTATTTGTTCCAAAATGTTGGAACCAGGTGACAATGTTGGTGCTAATCCTGATTTCTTGGAGCAAGTGAAGGAGCAGGAAGTGGTCAATTTGATCAAAAGCTTTGGTAAGGTCAGTGAAGAGAACACCTGAAAGGTTTCCTTTATCTCATCTGTAAGTGACCATATTGCTGTCATTGTGCCAGCTCAGAATCCATGCTTTTAAGAGTGAGGAGGTGGTACTTCTGGATATAAGTGTGCAGGCGATTCTACATATTTTTTCAACTATTTTCCCAAAGTGTAGAGAGGATGGAAATTGGGAGGAAGTAGGAGGTATTTACTGGGCTGTTTGGAAAGGGGTTTAACCAGAGCAGTTTTCCATATGTCTGGAATTGTATTTTGAATTAAGCAGAGGTTATAAATGTGTAGAAGAAACCAAGGGAGTAGGTTGTGTGCACTAGGGGGTGCATCCGATGGTTATGTTTTCATAAGGGGAACTAGTTCTTTGTTTGTAATTTTCTTAAAATAGAAGAGGGGAATAAAAGGAAGGGGGCTAGGTGAGTTGGGGGAGAGGTAGATGTTGTGGTACTAGGTAGGAGGTTGAAATCTATGAGGAAAATAAAATTACCATAAGGTCTGTCTGACATATGTATTAAGAAAGCCCCCCTTGAACACTCTCTATGAGACAGTATATTGCTGTGTGGGAAAGGCAGATTTATTTTCTTGGTTGATTAGTATGTGCATATTTATTGCCATGTATTATAGTCCTTTTCCCCTCACATAAGTTCTGGTTAGTGGAGAAACAAAGCTGTATCTTTTCTTAAGTCATAAGAATTAAAATATTTAATTACCAGTTAACTAAGGAAGGAAGTAGAGACTAGTGTTTTTTGAGGAGAAAATTTTTCAAGGTTTTCCTGAGAAAACTCACTCAAATAGCCATGGTAGATTGCTTTATGGGAAAGGCAGATTTCTTGGTTTGTATTCCTTAAATTGTTTTCTTGTTTGATTGCAGTGTATGTTTTTATTGCAGCATGCTAAAAGTTCTAGTTAGGAGAGAAACAAAGCTGTCTCTCTTGGTTAAGTTGAAAGAAACAAAGCTGTCTCTCTTGGTTAAGTTGAAAGAAACAAAGCTGTTTCTCTTGGTAAGTCACATGAATTAGAAGACGTTATTTACAAGTGTAACCAATTATGCTCAGATCAAAATTTCACTCAAAATTGATCCCGTTTACAATTTGAACTAAGCTGGTTATACATTGCTTGTCCTCAACCTCTCTGTTTTGTACTTATGTTAGAGCCGTAGTGTGTATATACACCCTGCTTGCTGATGTGTGTGCTATTAATTAACATTTGAAAACAGTACTTGTTACCATGGAATCCCAACCTGCTTTAGACTCATCCATAGTTAGCCTTTTAGCCCTTGATATTTAGAGGCAGTGTGGCAGTAGCTACATGTTTACTGACAGTTCACTTCTAAAATCTACTGGTTCCACCTGCAAGAGGCACTCTTATTTATCTAAATGTAGGCTAGTGTATGCATCTGTCCTGTGGTCAGTAAACATGGCCACAACAATACCGCATTACCACATCACCCCAGCATCACTCCTACATATGCTGTTATAGTAAAGAAATCCTTCCTTAATGATTATCCCACTAACTTACCTCAGCCATATAGTCAAAATATATTCCCAGACTCACACCGGTGCCCACAAATTCTTTTACTAGAAGTCACTTCTGCTGCAAGCCTGTACCCTTAAGAGCTCATAAGCCTCCATCATGTACCAGAAGTGTCTTAGTCATCAGTGATTTCATAGCAAGATATACAAAAGTTGTCACCAGACCAACAAAATGTAGGGTGACAGCTGCCTCACTAGTGCTAGGATTAGGTAAGTCACTAGAGATCTTTGGTCCCTTAGTCGTTGCACCATCCCGGATATAATTATTTCCTTACAGTTGCCCATGTGAGATGTGAACAGTCTTAGCCATTTCACCATTGGTGAGTTGTGTACTCATACTTTCAAAGAAGGCAGTATTCAGTCATTAAGCTGCGTTCCACCTTCACCAAGAATGTTACCTAAATTCAAGGATAAAGCCATTGGTTTAAGTAATTGGCTAGTAGACTTGAGTCATTAAAGGGAGATCTGGGAGATCCAGTGCATGTGTCTGCTTTGGATGAAATGGTCAACAGCGGCACCCCCCCCCCCCCAATTTGCCAGTTATGGCCGTACCTTTTGTTCTTCAGATTTTGCATGCCTAGCTAAAACCTGTTGGACATTCTAATATAGCAAATACCAGTCAGGATAATATCAAGGTAGCATTGCTGAATGCACTAAACATAAATAAAACAATCTCTTTACCTGGGCCTTCCTTATACTTGGAAACATCAGCATTTGTGTGTAGAACCTGGTTCTAGTGTAGTAATAGCCCTCTTTCTGTTCCTGGGTATGATGCCTGTTATGTAGAATATGGCAACATTGTAGCAGTATCCATATTTATTCATAGTCCTACTGTTTGTCACCAGATTATGCATGACACAAATCTGGAACGGTCTGAGTTCTGGTTACACTGAAAAATATTAATTATCACACTATAGCCAATTATAGAACCATATCTATGATCCCTTCAGAACATTCAGAGTACCTTATCCAATTAGAAAAGTTAAAAGTTAAGCATTGAAACAAATACCTTATAAACATATAGTAAATGTATAGTACCAACAGCACATGCACCCAGAGACTTCTGGACTTTGTAGGTGCGAATGTGCATGACTAAACCCTCCTCCTGCCCATCAGAGGTGTTAATCATTTTGATCTTATCCTCATAAATGAAATGTTTCCTGCAAATGCTCATCCCATGTGTTACTGCCACCTGAGTCAGATATGACCATCTTGCTTTGACCTTCTCCCTGAGACCTGCTTTTCAGTTCATAACAGCACCTCTGTATTCATGGAATACTCCAAAGCCAGTTGCTGTTTGACAAGCATATTGATAATCTCAAATTGTACTACTTTCCAGCAACCTTGCACATCATACAGCTGCTGCTCTGAATTTATTTTTACTTTATTTTTTTGCCTTTTATCCTGCCAGACTTCAAGCAAACCAACTGACACACTGGTCCAAGTTCATTATCAGTGGGGACTTACTGTCCCTCAGATCTGCCGGGGGGGGGGGGTCTTGTGTGGGGAAACCACTGTCATTCAAGCAGGCTTTAGAGGTGTTTTGTGCTCTCTATGAGTGCATGTTTTTGCGTGTATAGCCTAACCCCACCCCCTGATAGTGATGTCCTGACTCCCTGCCCACATTAGCACGAGGGCTGCCTACACTCCCAACATGCATATGCAGTCAAGCTCCTTCACAGACATGGACAGGAGCTGCCATCACTGGGTGGGGCAGCCACAGGGCACATCTGTCCCTCCTGACAGTCTCTTATGGTGCAGGCATGACTTCTGCTGCCTTACTTGAACAGAACAGCAGAACCAGCTGGCTGGAATGCACCATTCTCCTCCAGGATGGTCATATGTACCAGTCTAACGTAAGTATAACGGTCAGTTTAAAACTAAACCCTTATGGTGGAATTATCACATCAACAAAAAAAAAAAACATCTCTAAAAGATGTCCACTGCATCTTTAGAAAAGTGATTTAAAACTAATAAGTCTCTCAAATTTACCATTAGGAAATGCAAAGCCAGCTATAAACACAGGGCTGCAACCAGTTCAAAAGAGAATCTTCTCTAGCTGTATTAAGAAGCTTATGTGGCCAGCAATTCTGTACTCAACTTATTTCTGTTGGTACATTCTTGTCTCACCCTGATGATATTGCTGCTATTTTTGTAGGGAACTCCTCTGCCAACATCTCTTCAACTACATACCCCTTTGCCCTCCCAGGATAATTTTGAATCAAGTCATTTTAGCATTTTCCAAAAGTAGAGATAAGAGCTTCATTGCTTCCTGACAATATCCCTTAATGTTTGCTGTGAAGTGTTAATTGCCACCTGGTAAAACTCCACCATCATCTCTTTAGCCAAAGTCTTTACACTGTTTGCAGACTGTAAGTATGGCAAAGAGCTGCTGTGGTGCCATTGCAACTTTGTCTCACTAACTAGTATTATTTGTTAGAAAATGAAATGTAGTATAGTGCAACTAACAAACAAAAATATAGGTGAACTTATATACCTGGATATGTAATAGCTCAGCTTTGCAAAAGTCAGATCATACTTGCTCATCCTGGCTGAGCTCTTTGAAAGGGTTACTGATGCCACAAATAAGGCATAAAGAGTCTGCACTGCCTAACGCCACTTTGCTAAGGCTTCCAGCACTATCCTCTTTGCAGAAATTACTGACAAACTCTTCAAGCTTAACATTAATCAATGCATACTTTACTAGATAGGTAATTGACTGTCTGATAAAAACCCAGACTGTTAACATAAGGGGTATTTGCTCTAGACAGAAAAACATAATCAGCAGTGTCCCACATGGCTCTATCCTAGGCCCTTTCCTGTTTAGGATATATTTATTTGACATGAAAACTGATGTCAGTTATGATGATTATTGCAAACTAAGGGCAGTAATCAAATCCCATTCTGATGCTCGATTTCTCCAGCCAGGGCTTGACAAACAGGTGTTTTGTGTGTAGATAGTATGCTTACCCTCAATATCAATAGGTTCATAGATTAGTACTATGCTAACTGCCCTTATAAGCCATTTTAAGCCTAGCCAATTATCCCTTGTGAGACTCAAACCCTGGACCTTGTGTTTGTAAGGCAAACACTTTAACTATTAGGCCACCCTCCCAACCCCTAAGAAATGCCGCATCATTTCCTTTGGTAAATCTTGCATCACTGCTGCTTGCCATAGAGATAATATTCCAGTAACAAGCAAACACTGGCAATACCCTACACTGGCACTGAAAAATAATAAAATGTATTTATCGCTTTTGTCCATTAATAAGTCATATTTCCTCAGAATACCAATTCATTCAAAGATATTACAATTTCTATAAACTCACATTCCTCCTTAACATGAAGGATAAACTTTATTAAAAAATAAGATTTTTTTTTTAACCAGTACATGCCACATAGTGTTTATAGAGGACGTCATGCCTGTCATACTCATGAATACACTATGTAAATGTTCATATATTCTCTCTCTCAAGCTGTGCTCAGTCTTGTCCACATAAAATTTGTCTAATCTGTGTAGGACTGATGCTTTATTAAGGAAGTCACCCCTTTCATACTATAATTCAGTTTGCCTTTACAATGAATCACCCCTAAATACCCTCCAACCCTCACCTCACTAGTTTTTATTAGTAAATGAACATTGATGGCATGCCCCAGCCTTCCCTGTCGTGAATAGCCACAGACACCTTGAAATCGTTCACCTGAATAGAACCAGTAGTAAAAAAACACTCACTTTAGATCCCTAATGCTACCATATCAGCAACACCAGAGGATGTGACAAGAACCTAACCCACCATGTCCCGCGTTTTTGGAATAGGCTGGCCTTACATATCAAGCAGTGTACTTCATAGACTGTCACCTGAGAAATGTGGGTACAATCTAATTAATGGGGGACACTGTTAGACTCCTTCCAGTACTGGCTGAGAAAGATGAGCTACTTGATGGTCTCCTTGGCCATAAACTTAATAAGAACAAGTTACCTTACCTGAAAGATCCATAATATCAGAAGTAGGTATATAGATAGAAATTTTGATTTCATACTCATATGAAAAGCTACTCATCCCCCAATCTAAAATGTGTTCACTTCCCCAACAGTTACTTTCTCCAGTATTTTAAGAAAAATGAGTTGGCCAACTATAAGGTAGCTATCCTTCTAAACAGGATTAGCATAGACGAATATGTTAAATAATTGATATTTAGTCAGTACTGTTCTATAGCTTTTTCTTACACTAATACCAAGGGCTATAGCTTTACTTACAAAATAACTTCTGCCCAAACCACCATAGTCTGTTCTCTTTGATCTTTTCTGCAATTGGAGCTACTTGGGCTTCTGCTTTGTGTCCTCATTTCTTTGTCTGTCTCACCATATGCATCCTAACATCTGTCTCAGGCACTTCATCTCCATCACGTCCAGCTTCCTCAACTGCTCTGCATTTACCACCCTGGTTTCTGTATCATACAGTAATATTGGTCACACCACTGTTTTGTACACCTTACTTTTCAGCTTCTATGTCCTTCTGTTGTACACTATGCCTGACACTCTGTGCCAGTTGGTCGCAGCCCCTCTGATTCTAGCCTTGATCTCCTCATTCAGACTTCCCTTCTCCTCAACCACCCCTCCCAGATACTTGAAACTGGTAACCTGTTCCACTGTTTTCACTTTTATCTCAGTTCTCCACTTCTTATGATTCCCCTTATTTACTGATATTACAACTGTCTTATCTATATTCAGTTTCATCCCATGTGACTTCAGTTTTGCTTTCCATTCAACTATCATCTGATAAAGTTCTGAGATGTGTTCTTGTTCAGAGCATTATAGGCAGCTCTTGTTGCCTGTAATGCTACACCATCTGCATAGAACAGCTTTGTTGATCTGTCCCCACTGACCTATTTAGTAATGTAGTCCATAACCAGTATGAACAACAGTGGGCTCGGAGGTGAAATCTGATGTACAGCACCACTTCTACTGGGAACCCATTCTGTGAGTCCAAACAGTGTTCATACTTGTGTTATTGGGTCCTTGTAAATAGTCTTCACTGCTTTGAACCACCACAGTACTGCCCAAATTAGCTTTCTTGGGACCTTGTCATATACTTTCTCCAAGTCTAGGAATGCCCAGTTGAATTCTTTCATCATCTCCAGCTTCTTCTCAACTATCTGTCTCACTGCAAACATTGGGTCAGTTGTGCTGCATCCTGATTTCACTCATATCTAAGTACTGAATAATGCTTAGTGGTGCAGAAAAGAGGCATCCCACTGTCATAGACCCAAGACAATTTACAACAAGATGTAAATTTGCCACTTGTGATTGAGTTATTAAAACCAAATCATCTGGTGTTTGAGTAGTTGTAGAGTAAGCATATACAGCATTATGTACCTGGTCAGATTTTGTTTCCATCCAAATGAGTTTGCCATTTTCATGCTGTGCAGTAAACTATTCCATTTTAATAGGTAAACAATTTCTTATGTGATATTCTTTGCATTTCTCTATGCGCTAAACTTTAATGTTAATTAATTAATAGTTGCTGATTATAGTGAAGGAATAAAATAGCCAGAAAATTATCTAAATTAAAAATGCTATTTGAATGTAATTGTCGGTGATTAACAGAGCCAAAATGTGGGGCGGCTGCAGTGGTGCAGTCATTAGCATTGCCACCTCCCAGCAAGAGGTTCTCCAGTTCGATCCTCAGCTGGTGTGTCTTCTGTGTGGAGTCTGCATGTTGTCCCCTGTGGTCATGTTGGTTTCCTCCAGGTGTTCCAGTTTTCTCTCACATCCCAAAGACATGCTGTAGGTGGATTAAACACTCTAAATTGGCCCTAGGCATGAGTGTGTATTTCTGTGTGTGCCTTCTGTGGAAGGTTGAGCATTGGGCTGGCAACTCGACACTGTAAAACTCCACTGCCAATCATGAGCAGACAGGTGATCTGCTGTGGTAATCCCTAACCAGGAAAAGCCACAAGAAGAAGAAGCAGAGTCCGAATGTCATCCTGAAGCCACTGGATGCAATTTGCTTGATTTGCATGAACTTTTCCTTTTCTTAAACTCTCAGTTATTGTTTTGGGCTGGGATTCATTTTTTACTATCTCTTCCTTTCACTGACACTGAATTGTTTACTGTACACCACTTGTTGTTTTCATGATTGCCCATCCTTTAACTGACATTGACCTATTACTACTGTTTCTGGATTTTTTTTTTCTTCAGCCCCACTGCTGACTGTAATGTCATGATGTGGTAAAATATAAAAGGTTTTCATGACTAGAAATTAAGCTGCTTTATAAATGATTTACACGGTCATTTCTACATTGCTTATTTTCTATAATTTTGCTACTTGTTATTTTCTATTATACCTGTTTAAATTTGTTTAACTTCTCAAGGTGTCTTTTATCACACAACAAAACTTTTGTTCAGTGTCACATTTTGATCCAAGTAACAAAGAAGTGAAGGCAAATCATCTAATAGCCATACTTTCTGAATTTCTCAACAATATCTAGACAGGAGTGGGCTGCAGGAATGACTAGAGACACTGTAAAAGTACTAAGTTTCATGCCATGCCTTGTGTAATCTTTTTTTTTTTAATTCCTGTTGTGCTGACTTAAAAATAATACAAAAAATAGTGAAATGACTGATCACCTGGTGGCAATGGTCATTTTTCCTGACTACATTGTGTGGATTTTTCTCTTAGCAAACTTGCCTGCTATAATTCACTGATTCTTTCCATACAAGATGTGTACTATTGTATAGATTTAAGTGGAATATCGTATGTTTATGAATAATACATCTGCTTGTAATGATCTACAGAGTACTGTGAGCCATTTGTTATGGGGATTTGAAGTGTGAACAGTTATAAGATATCATCTGTTAGGCAATAATGTCAGTGGTTTAAACATTTTTTGTTTGAATCGGTGAATTGAGCATTTTTTCTGTGGTCAGTATCCAGTGACGCCATTCATGTATTTAAAAGTTCTGTGATGCTGAGAGTGTGATTTGAAGTATTAGGTGTACTTTATAGATTCCACTATGAGTGGAGGAAAGCAAATGCACTGAAGATAAGAATCCCTAAACTGCATTCGCTGAAAAAAAAAGCTGCCAAAAACTGTAATCTGTTCTCCTTGACCTTTTCTGCAATTGCAGCTGCCTACCCCCTACCCCCACACACACACCTCAGAACTTGTATACGCCTATTTCATGGTGCATCAGTTCGAAGCAATTCCACCCAAAAGGGAATCACTTCTGGCACAACTCGCTGACAGTGATTTCCTATGGAGGAACTCCAGGTTTCATTGACTGAACCTTGGGCAGCTGTAGCTCATGTCCAGTCTTCGTCCACCAGTAGTTTACCTGTACTTTAAATAGCCAATTTTTGTTCATGTACATATCAACCATCACTTCATAGGTAGACTTTGCCAGTTAGTAGCATGACTCCAAAACAAAATCGTCAGCAGAAAACTTACAGGACATCTAGTCTGCCCTGCTTTACCATTTGCTAAGTCAGGCATAATGTGTAACAATTTTTATTCACAATAACACCTTGTTCCTTTTGCAAGCAAAGTATTTTAAACATTCATTAACAGACAGTGAATATTTTATTAAATTGAAAATGGTATGCAGAGCCCACTGCCTCACAAATAGGTTATGTCCAAGTTTAGTAAAGATCTGATTTAATGCAGAGTATTTAATTAACCGTGAATACTTGCAAAACCATGAAATGTAAATGATAGGATCCATATTTGCTTGCTGCAATAAAGATAAACAGGGTTTACTTCTACAATGCATCTTATATTAAAATAAACTACAGTCCTCCTGTAATAAACTGTACTTCAGTAAAAAAATTCATAATAAGCTCTTGAAAGTGAAGCATTTGGTGCATATTAAGCGGGTCTATGTTACATGATCAAAACCTTAGGTTATCAAATACATAAAGGTCGATCACTAAAAGTCAAACCCTGAAAATCGCGAACGTCCATTTCCACATCGGAAAACAATGTCGTTGGCCAAACTAAAACAAAGTTGTAAACAGAAATCAAGTGGGGGGCTTTGCCCCATACCCCCTGATGTGAGGGGACTGTGCCCCCACAACCCCCTAACTAAATATACCAACTCCAAGATCACTCTACATTGTAAAAGGGGCAAAATCCATGTAATGGCCAAACAACTTGTTTCTCTGTGTGGAAACAGCCATTCGTGATTTTCAGAGTTCAGCATTTAGTGATCGACCTTTAGGTATTTGATAACCTAAGGTACTGATCATGTAATATAGACCCTATTAAACAAAAATTTGTCCCTTTTATAGGACCAGATGAAATAGAAATGCACAAAACTGTTAGCTCAAAATTTTCTCATCAGCATCTTGGTGGCCCAGTTGTTTCTACAATGTCAGAGTGTGTAAAGCAAGGCTTTCCCATCAGACTTTTGCCTTACCTACTATCAGTGAGACAAGTAATACACACTTGAGCATGGCAGCATGGACTGGTATACTGCAAAGCCAACAAGAGGGTGAAATGGAATGAGCTTCTAGCAGGCTGTATGCATGGAGCAGGGAACTCCTAACTTCTCTGAAGTATCTCATGAATGACAAATTGGCATGTGTGTGTGTGTGTGTGTGTGTGTGTGTGTGTGTGTGTGTGTGTGTGTGTGTGTGTGTGTGTGTGCATGTGCCTGTGCCTGTGCTCATATGTATGTGTCTATACTACAAAGAACATATCAGTTAGAGGTATGTCTATGAAAAGCTAAGGAAGTTCTTGTGTGTAGAATACAATGATCTTTTTTAAAAAGATTTCAAGCCTGCATAAACTAAAGCACTGCTGGTGATTCTCTGCTTAGGCAAGAAAGCAGACCTATATTTTTTTGTATGTGACTGGATGATAGAGTTGCTTTCTGTTTTACCTACTCCATTTTGTTCTCTGATGTAAGAAATCTACTTGGCCTGGTGTTTTTGTTCTATGCGAGAGGTTGACACAGTATTGAGGCTGTATAGTTCACGTTTTCTCATTGGTTAAATTGTCTCTCGAGTGATAATTAAATGTTGTTGTTGTTGTCGTCTTTCGGCTTTTCCCGGTTAGAGGTCGCCTCAGCGGAACTCCGGTCCGCTAATGATTTGCAGTAGATTTTCATGGTGCTGAGTTGCCAGCTCAACGCCCAACCTTCAACGAAGGCATGCCCATTCACGCATATCTTTCGAAACGCCACTCGGCCCACGGGGAGGACATGCAGACTCCACACAAAAGGCACTCCCGGCACGCTAGCTGAGAATCGAATGGGAGAACCTCTTGCTGTAAGGCAACAACGCTAACGCTGCACCACCAAATACATAGATTTCTGGGCCTTTGTTCTTTCTGAAAAGATTTCAAGCCTGCATAAACTAAAACACTGCTGATGATTCCCTGCTAGTTTTTTCCACCAACCCATTTGCTGATCTGCTTTTTAAACTTAGTGATTTTAAGCTGCCCACCCCTACTGTCACTTGAGCTTAATAAGCTACTCTCTTTCTACATTGCTGTTGATATGTTACATTATTTATTTGCCTTTCTTTGTGCTTATTTTGAAAAAGTTTACTTTTGCCTCATCATTGTTCATAGGTTCATAGGTGTTTACTAGGGTAATGACCACAAGGGCGTTTTAAGTCTAGCCATGCATCCCAAGTCTCTGACGAGTTCTGATACCCTAGATAAGTGTAAGCAGGGGCTTGGGAGATGAAACATTTTCAAGCAGGGGCTTGGGGAATGAATCATTTACAAGTTGCCTGTGTCCATTAGAGACATAGGTGTCATGCCAGGGATGAATTTCCTGTTCCCCATGCAATTGTCCAAATTACACTTGAATTGGGTTAGGGAGGAACTTTGCTTCACATGGATGGGGAGCCTGTTTCAGAGACAGGGTAGTCTCTTGGATGCATACCTGTCTCTCCAGCAGGTTTTATTTATATCACAGGAAAGGTTTAAGTCTTTAGAATGGGTAATTGTGGTGCTGTTTCTTTTGTGGATATGCAAGAAGTCCATCACAGTGGGGTCTGACAATGCCCTGTATGCCAGGTATAGGTCTCCCCTCCACAGCCTGTAGGAGACATAATACAGGGATAGGAACTTGAAGCGGTCTGCATAAGACATTTTACTTCTACCCTGTATTCTTTTCATTAGGAACCTCTGTGGGTATTCCATTTGTTGGATATGCCTAGTTAGGTACATACAGAAGGAGGCATTCTACTCAAGCATAGGTCTGATGAATGCCAAATACAGTGGAACAACGACTTCCTTGGACCTAAATGACATACCTTTGTTTATAAGTTGCACAACATAGAATGATTTCCTCACTACTGTAGACATGTGATGGTCAAAGGCTAGATTACCCTTTATATGTGTCCCTAAGTCACTGACTACTGGGTCACCTCTACCAGGGGTGGATGAATTCCCAAAGGATACTATTATGCATTTCTTGGCATTTAGTTTAAGTCCATGTCTCTGACACCAGTTTTTTGTCAGAGCCAGAGCTTCTGGTGTCAGTCCAAGGGGAAGACCTGGTCAACAGACCATGCTGCTTTGCCAGAGATGGTCTACACCTGTCTCCTCTAGGCTTTCAGATACTATCAAAGGCATCAGCCACCCCTATTGTGCCTTTTGTAGGCGTGTCAAAATAACCAACCTCCCAACATAACAAAATCCTCCCTAGATAAACTCAAGGTACTGCTGCTTAATGTTAGGCATCTAAACAAGAAACTGCACTCCCTGGAAGCACTCCTCACTTTGGAAGATGCTGACATCTGTGCAATTACCGAGATGTGGTTCAAAGGTGCAGAAAGCACCCTGGCTATGCAGGGCTACAATACCTTCCATATGTTCAGACCACAAACTGAGCATGAAAGGACTAAAGGAGGAGGTGTATCCATCTTCATTAAGGATAAGTACACCTCAAGACTAGTCAAACAGCATGACTTACTTGAGCTACTCCATGTCCAATTAACTATAGGCAAAGCCCCCTACCACGTCATAGCTAGCTATAGGTCCCCAATCATGAAACAGAAAAAGCATACCACATACTGTTCTTACTGGAGTCACTTGCCATACAGCCTAACGCCTTACTCATGGGTGATTTTTAATTACTCTGTCATCGACTGGGAAACATACATGACCACAAACATGCTGGCTCAGAGTCTGTTGGACCTTGTCTATGCAAATGCTCTGGAACAGCTAGTCAGCACACCAACAAGAGGCTCAAATGTCCTGGACATAGTACTCACTAACATGGGACAGTATTGCACCCCCACACCTGTGTGATGTCCTCCCTGGTAAGATTGGACCATAAATCAGTCTAGTTTGATATAATTATAAGACCAGATACCCCATCAAGCTCAAAAATGCTTACAAATTTTTCAAAGACAAATTTTTTCCTACTAAACTACTAAGTGTTGATATAACAAGTTTTAAAGCCCCCTCAAACGTAGAAAAAATGCACTCCTTTGCAGAGGTGTACACCTATGACCTGTATAACCACTTAAACAGTGGTATAGAATCAGCTGTACCTGAATGGATTAAAACTAGGTCTTGCCAAAAAAACAAGCCATCCGGTGGACCCCTAGTATAAACAGGATGTATAACAAGAGAAAGAAACTAATGTCCAAGAACAAGAGGGAACTGGCTCAGCAGAGGAAGAAATCCCTCCCTAGCTTAAGCAAACACATTAGAGATCTTGTTAAGTCCTCCAAAGCTAATTACAAATTAAAAATAGCCTCCCTAGCTAAGGATAATTACGAGACATTCTTTAATTACATCCGAAATCCAAAAGGGAATACCCAGCTATGAGCTGAACTGGTTGTGGATGGGACCACCCATTCTCAACTGGATGTAATAGCCAACCTGGTAGCTGACAGATTTGGAGCAAACTTCACCCCCGTCCCCTCCAGTCATCCCCCAAAGTATACCTGCCACCATTCCTCAGTCTATTATCTCAAGACACCAGGTCAGCTTGGCACTCTCCAAGTCCAAAAACACATAATCAGTGGGATCAGACAACATCCCAGGTTGCATTTTAAACAACATAAAACATGACCTACCAGACCCACTTGGATCCCTGTTTAACCACAGTCTGCAAAATGGCCATGTTCCAGTGGAATGGAGGATAGCAACAGTAATCCCACTGCAGAAAGGGGGACCATCAATAGATCCTGGGAATTATAGGCCCATAAGCTTCATTAGTCTCATCTACAAGGAAATGGAAAGAATTGTTATGTACCTATTAACAAGGACATGGGTCATCTCCAAACTCTGGACCCAACCCAGTTCAGATTCATTAAAGGTCGATCATGTCTGTTAAACATGGTTGACCTTTTCAAGAGGGTCAGCAAGGACCTGGATGAGGGAAAGACAGTGCATACCACTTATCTTGACCTAGCCAAGGCATTTGACACAATCCCCCACTCAGGTATTTTAGCGAAACTCTCCCAGTTGGGAATTAGCCCATAAACTACCAAATGGGTAGCCAAATTTAAAACCGACAGCACACATACTGTCAAAGCGGGTAATTTCACATATATATGTTATTTGCTTGTGTACAATTGCGCTTATTTGTTGGTGTCATATGCCTTTAAAGAATAAGCTTTATCAGTATGTTGGCGCCAAAAAGTTTATTTAAATGTTGGGAGGTTCATTGTTCTTTGTTCTGATGAAGCTTGCTGTCTTGCAAGTGAAAGCACTTAACTTTTGGATATACAACGTACTTGTTCAATAAAATTTTACCTTGTTTTGTGGACCTCGTTGAATACCTGTTCACGTTTTTCCAACTGGTTTTGTTTTGGCAGAATTGCTGTTTTTCAGAGAGGTTCTCGTCTCAAGACACTGAGGACTTTAACGTTCTGTTTCAATGATTGCAAATTAGGAGCGAACATTGAGTCCCTCAATAATGTTAATATGCTACAGGCAGGGTTAACACAGACAAATGATTGGTGGCAAAGCCACAAATTAAAGCTAAATGCAAAACAAATGCATTATTATTCCATTTGGAAAAGCTGATATCCCCGGTAATTACATTATAGACAGCACTTCCCTAAGAGTAGACCCAGTGGTATGTGATCTGGGTAGTCAGGTTGATAGCAATCTGAAATTTGACCAACACCTATCCACAGTAGTAAGGAAATATTTCTATGTAGCAAATTTTATAAGTAAAGGCATTGCATCTAGATCTAAGGATGTTATAATTCCATTACAATAGGTCTTCTATAGACCAATAATTGAGCACAATCCTCTTTTTGGTATGTACCTCACTAGACAGCTGCAACAATTGGAGAGACCACAGTGGTTTCTCACCAGGAAATTACAGGGTACACAAAACAAGTCTTACATGGAAAGACTGAAAGCCCTGTCACTGTATTCTGTCTCCTACAGATTGCTAAGGGGTGACATGTGCCTGGCTTACAGGGCAGTCTCTGACATGACCTTGATGGAAATGCTACACATTCATAAATCAAAGTGCGAGAGGGTCACTCACTTCACAGATCTTAAACTAGTCTCTGACATGAACAGGTCATGCTGAAGAGATAGGTATATCTCCCAGAGACTGCCACTTCTCTGGAACAAGCTTCCAATTCATGTGAAACAAAGCCCCTCCCTGACCTTCTACAAATGCAACCTAGATGGATAGGTGACAACAAATTCCCACATGTCCCTCCTAGACAGAGGAAGTCAGTATTAACTACCATAGACCCTTACTTCTGTGAAATTCACTCACCTATCCGCCAACAATAGGTATAACTTGGGATAAATGTGCCTAGGCTTGTCAGGGCTCTAGGGCCATTAGCGTACTAACATTCTATGAACCTATGAACCTATGAATGGGTGACTGAACCTTGCCCACACAGGATTAAAAAATGCACCTTGTTGTGCCACAGATTTCACATTTCTGCTTAGCATTGTCAGAGTACTAAAATTTCAAGGTATGCAAACAGGTCAAAATAACAGACAGTGAACTGTTAAGTGCACCATTGGATCATAAAAGATGGCAGCTGAAGAGTAGAAAAGGGGAACGATATACTTCTAAACTCTGTATTTGTCAATGTTGTGTATTTAACTACCTGTTCAATGGAGTACAGTTGATGAGTAAAACAAAGGCATACAAGGCAGAGAAGCTGTAGCTATCACAACACATATTTACTTTCCAGATTTTTTTCTTATTCAGCTGTGTTGCAATAGATGCCAACACTTGTGTATAAATACAATAAAACAATTACAGTTGTGTCTTGTCTAATTCTACCAAGTTTCATTTTCCAAATCAACCACATTTTTTTAAGTAAATGATGTTAATCATAACACCATGCAAATTGTTCTGTGCAATTAAATACTCATAAAATATTGCCAATATTATCCAAGTTGTATTAATCTGCATTTTAACATTTTAATTCTCTACTCTGAGTACTTTTTGTCTTATACAGTTGCATACTTATACAGTTAAATACAATAAAACAATTACAATTGTGTCTTGTCTAATTCTACCAAGTTTCATTTTCCAAATCGACCCACATTTTTTAAGCAACTGAAGTTAATCATAACATCATGCAAATTATTCTGTGCAATTACATACTCATAAAATATTGCCAGTATTATGCAAATTGTATTAATCTGCATTTTAATTCTCTACTTTTGAGTATGTTTTGTCTTATAGTTTCCTTTTTATACAAACTAGAGGAGTGTGTCATGATATGCTATGTTGTCTTTACAATACATTTTAAGCTGCTGCATTGCTTTTTCAGTCAGCTGAACAAAGTTTTCCAAAGTACCATTATATTAATTATATCTTGCTTTTCTCAATTTCAACTTTACTTTGCTGCTTTAATTTCATCTCATTTATTTATTTTTGTATGAGTTTTACAAGTTATTATTTTTAATTGTACTACTACATTATTGTTTAACCATAGAGCAAAACAAAATGTAATTAGTATTGTTTCTTTTGTTTCTATCCATTTTTCATTTTTCAAATTAACTACAATAATATTAACTAACCAATTTAAATCAAGATACTCCACAGACCCTTCTGTGCCATTACATATAAACAAAGCATTGCTAGTTGTTTAATGACATTTTTCAATCGGGCTTCTGGCGCAGCACATCAGCTTATTCCATGTATCGATTCCTCCTTACTTTTCTTAAATCTTCTTGTCAAGCCTCATTCTTCCCCTCTGACCTCAGTAGTGATTTTTCTCACCTGTAATAGCCCACAACCCCTTGACTGCTATGAATGCATATTTATTCATGATTATCTTCTTTATGCTTCAGCAAAAACAGTCTTCTATAGAAATACAGCAAACCATGAAAAGATACACCTTAAATAAGATACAAGTGTTAATTACAATTGTGGGAGATTTTACAGCCATTGACATTTTTTCTTCATCATGTCAGACCACTGATTTTTTCTCAACCCATAGCTTTCTTAAAGGGCTTGTTACTGCAGTATATATTATGTTTCAGCTGGCATTGCTTAAAATTCCACCCCTGTTTAGATGCATGCAATCCCTAGCATAAAGTCTCTGCTGCCTTCACACTTCACAGGCCACCAATCGTTCCTTACTCTTGTTGACTATATCACTTCCCTGGCCTTATATTCTATTCTTTAATTAACTCTTCCCTTGCTCATTCTGTAAATGACACTGATATCACTTTTGAGATGACCACTAATCACTACAAGTCTCGTCCAAAACTACCTCTCTGTTTCAGTACTTCCATTGTCGCAGATAATAACTCAGTTATTTTAATATGTGGGTTTCTTTGTGTCCTTTGCATATCTTGGGTTGCTATGAAATGTGCTAGTTGTTTATTTACTTTTGTTTACCGGGGTTGCCTGACTGGGTGGTAACCCATTTTCTGCAGAGTCCTGTTACAAAAAAGTTTTCCTATAAGTGCACTCCCCACCAAACATCTTGTGTAACAAAATCCTCAGTGTATGCAGACCATCTTGTCCATTAACAATGGCTTTATATTAATTATTAATTATATGCATTCTTTAACTGGTAAAGCCTACAAGGCTGAAATGCACTGGTCTGACTAAGTGACTTGCTCTTAGCTGCACAGTATATAAATTGAGCCTGAGAGACTCAAACATTTGACTATGGTATGAAGTTCATTAACATTTTATAGCCTTGGCCCTCAGTATCTGTCTGTGAGTACTGTTCATTTACTCCTCTCTTACGTGTATCATTCACCTCTGACCTTCACGTTCTGTATAATTGGGCTAGTATATAATGCCTCCACCTATAACTTCACAAACCCTATGCTGTTTTATCTGCCTCGGTACCACCAGTGCATTCTGATCATTTACACATTTCTGTAGTGCTTCATGTGTAGCCCCTCAACACTACTTTAAGTCTTTTCACCGTTGTGTTTTAATATTGGCATTCAGCCTTGCATTACATTTCCAGTCCTTTGTATTCATGACTGCCCAGAGCCACTTGACGTTCTCTTTTTACAAAATATAGCATGATCTTCCCCATTTAAAGTGCAGATGGTTTTGTTTTATTTTTGAAGACTAAAATTATTGCTCTTAAAATGTTTTGTAATAATTTTGGAGCTTTCCTCCCTAGGCCTCCACTGAAAATGGGCTTCTATCCAGTCGGACTTTCCCAGTAATCAAATGTCAATAGATCAATAAATTATCCACTTTGTAGAATGATAGCTCTACTCTTTACCCATCTCTGCCCTGCTACTGGAAAGATTTCATTCAGATAAATGTGCATCCCTTCCCTAAAGCTTTGTTAATTGCGATGCAAAAGCTGCATCACCTTCCCCAAAACGTCTTTGATCTGCTTATGAACTTTGCAGCTTGCCTTCTCTTAATTCTTCCATATGTTAGTGTCTACTTTGGGACTGCATACTGAAGACTTCCTTAATGCTCAACAACAAATGCCTATTCTAGAAACCTTGCAGCCTGCCTGTGTACTGTTCTACAAAAGGCCAGAGCTCAGGATTACTGAACCATCTAACAAGTGACCAGTAGGATCTACTGGAATGTATTTAATTTCAAAGGAAAAACAGTTCATACATGCGTTGGATGGTTGCTCCATATCAAGATTTAGTTTCCATGCTGTGACTGCCTATTGGATATACCTTAATTATGATTCTATATTTCTATGACAAAGTGCATATGTGTTGCAGCCTCATAGCAAGAGGATCTCTGGTTTGATTATCAGCTCGGTTGCCTTCTCAGTAGAGTCTATATGTCCTCCCTGCATTTGTGTGAATTTTATCCAGATGCTCCAGTTTCTTTCCTCCTCCCAAATACATGTACTAGAAAAACTGACATTCTCCAAATTGCCTGTAAGAGTAGGTATAGTGTGTAAGTGAGTGAGTAAGGCAGTGCATCTCTGGATGCAGTGGTGTTTTGACTGGTAAAGGCTTCAATGCCTTGTGGACATTGGCTACCAGGGCAGGCTTCAATATCTCTGTGATTCTTAAAGGATAAAATGAGCTATGAGAAAATAGATAAACTGAACCATATTTAAACAATCTTACAAATCCCACCTTACATTAATATTAACTTGTCATAACTGTGATGTAACCTGGTATGTTTAGTTAGCAAGCTTCATATCATGTCATACTCCAGATGACCCTTTATACTACCTCTGTTATGTTCTTGACAACACATTACTTAGAACTTCTACACACTTATTTGCTACATCACTGTCATTTCCAAGTATGCATTGCACTTCAAGTATTATCAATCCCCTCTCTAACAACTTTACATCAATTATAATTTAGTTTTACTGCCATATAATTATCTCATCCTGTTACCTTATATTCTGTACAAATGTAGCACACTTTTATCTGTTTCCTTGCCTCTATTCATACACATTATTTACATTAACTTAAATTGCACTTTGATTTTTGTCTCACTGCAACACTTATGTTGTACTACTTTTCTGAATATTTTAGTTGATTTTGTTTTTTTCCCTGATCCTCTCTGAAAATGGGCTCTGCCCTGTAGATAAAGTAAGTGTAAATAAATAAAATAACTAAACAAATGAATGAAATTCCAGATTAGTTTAGAAAATATGACATTGCAAATAATGCTTATTAGCACTTTCTTTTGACAGAACTTGTGAGTTGTCTACTTGAACCGTTTACTTTAAGTCCCTGCCATCTGTTTTGCGTTATTTAAAAGAATATTGAAAACTTACAGCAATGAAATGTTATCTGCCAGGTATGCTGCTTCATTCTTAGCCTAATATGGACAATAAACTACAAAACTGTATGAAATGTGACAGAGCATTGTAGCAGTACACATATACAAACCAATTCTCAAGTATTTAAATTTAGGGGTCTATATTAGAATGTCGACAGGGCAAAAGAGCGAACGCCCTTACGTCGACACATCTTAAGCGAAACCACTAAATCTCAAATGGCCAGAACAGTGATCTTTTTCCTAGGGAAAAAAATCACTGGGCCATTGTCAGGAATTTGCCGTTTCCTCCACTGTAGTGTGATCTTTGAGTTGGTACATTTAAGTAGGGTGTGTGTGGGTTTATTTTGGAATAATCGCTGTTCTGGCCATTTGAGATTAAATGGTTTCACTTAAGATGTGTCGACATAAGAGTGTTCGCTCTTTTGCCCTGTCGACTTTCTAATATAGACCCAAATTTAGCAGCAATACTAATCACATCCTATAGGCACACAATGTTTTCTGGCACTTACATGTGAGGAAGAAGTATGCTTCCTGTCCTTGTACTTCGAGCTGCAAATGTTGGATGATTTTGTGATTATGTATTTAATGAAAAGAAAGTGTGGAACTGTTTGCTTTGATGTAAGTGATCTTGATGAAGAAACTAATAGTGCAAAATGCTAACAAGGTAAAACAACAAAGAGCTGTATTTGTTCCTAAACTTATATAATACACTATGCATAGGGTGGAATGAAAGGCAGCAGCATGTTAACATACCTAAGAGTTAAATCATAAGAAGCATATGTCATTCTTTCATTATAAAGGGCAGTTCTGTGGTCCCCACATAGAATACTGCATACAGCTCCAGAGGATTCATATTTTAAACCACAATTATAAAGTGTTTATGTCTGTAATGGCAGGTTGATATTTTATACAGGTGTTTCTTGTCATATCCATTTGAACCCATGTCACATTTTTCAAGATATTTTGTTTTAATAAAAACCCTCAAAAATAACCACACTCCCATAAAACCTCCACAACCTATTAACTTAAAACAAAGACATAAAACTAAACACATCTTCAAATAATGAAGTTTAACCCTCATATTTTAAACCACAATTATAAAGTGTTTATGTCTGTAATGGCAGGTTGATATTTTATACAGGTGTTTCTTGTCATATCCATTTGCACCCATGTCACATTTTTCAAGATATTTTGTTTTAATGAAAACCCCCAAAAATAACCTCACTCCCATAACACCTCCACAACCTATTAACTTAAAACAAGGACATAAAACTAAACACATTTTCAAATAATGAAGTTTAACCCTCCTTTTAACCCTCCTTTGAGGAACAATTGTCCAAAATTGACAGCATCACTCACAGACATTACCTAACCTAAAATTAATGTTATTTATGCTAAAGTGCATGTTACAGCCTGTTCTCTCAAATACACTAATTGCTGTCTGTTCATTTCTTATCTCTATTTCCTTCATTTAAAAAAACAGCTTGTATGCTTTCAGTAAACATTTACTTTTAGCATTAAGAAAAAGTGCACCAGATATCTTTAAATAAAACAAAATTCTACATTATTCTACTTAATGCTTTGAAGTATTTAGTCTGCTAGGAAAACTATTTCTTATTGACTTCCAGTAATTTCATACTTTATTTTTACTGAGCTGCTTGCCATTGTTTCTTGTAATATCATATTTCCTTCAGCAAACAATGCTCAGAACTCGTAGAATGAATTGCCTGCAACTGTAGTCAGTTTGCCTCTATGGAAGCGTAAGAACAGAATGCAAAACTCTCCTCAGCTGCACACTTCTCAACTCGCACTAAACATTTATTTGCTAAAGGATAAAAAAACAGCCGATATCATTACATATGTAAGAGACTCAGCACTTCTTATCACATTCGCCATGTTTTTAGATTAAGCCAAGAGCATTAATCCACACATTCACTTATGTAAACATAAGAGAAAATATCTCAACTCTTAGTGCACTTTTACACCCCACCCCCCACCTCAACAGCCTAAGATTACAACATATTAACTTAAACATGTCTTGTTCATAAGTTCATAGGTAGGTACTAGGCTATTGGCCCTAGGGCCTATATAAGCCTAGCCAAACGATACCCTGGCTTTTGCCACCCAAGAAAATTATTTTCCTGTGCCCCTGTCGAGCAGAGCCACAGAAGTGATCCCTGGGGTGAATTTCCTATCTCCCATCCAATCATCAAGATTTTTCTTGAAGAGTGCTAATGAGGAGCTTTGTTTGATATAGATAGGTAGTTCGTTCCAGGGTATGGGAAGTCTCTGGGATAGGAATCTACCCCTCCAGCATGTTCTGTTTATTGTGGTGACAAGGTTTAGATCCTTAGAGCGTGTAGCTCAAAGGGATTGGGATTTCTTTAAGTGGAGCATGTCCAACAGCTCTGGGTTTAACATAGCTTTGTATGTTAGGCAGAGATCGCATCTGAGTAGGTGATATGCGACAGAATAAGGCTGGAGTTTTTTGAGACGGTCTGCATAGGGCATCTGTTTGAGGCTGGTAATCCTCTTTGTGAGGTATTTCTGTGACCTTTCCAGTTGTTGTAGGTATCTTGTGAGGTACATACCAAAAGGGGTGTTGTACTCTATAATGGGTCTAATGACTGATGAGTAGAGGGGGACAATGACCTCTTTTTTCCTGGATGAGAAACCTTTTGTGATGAGGTGTGCCACATAGATGGATTTCCTGACTACTGCGGTGCTGAGATTATTAAAGGAGAGACTACTGTCCACCTGTGTCCCAATGTCTCTTATCACAGTTTTGGTGTTAAGTAGACTACCACCTATGTGGTAGTTCATGGGTACAGAGATTTTACCAAAAGGGATGACAATGCACTTTTTGGCATTGAGCTTGAGGCCATGGCTTTGACACCAGGCATCTGTCTCAGTGAGGCTCTTTTGTAGGATGTCCACATCATGAGGAGTTTTGATTATGGCTCCTAGTTTGCAGTCATCTATGAACTTCGTTAGCCAAAGACCTTCTGTTTTAGCCTGTACCTTCAGAGATGTCGATACCAAACAGGAGAGGACCCAGGACTGAACCCTGTGGTGCTCCACTTGTCACTGGTCTGAAGTTGGATTTGGAGTCTGCTACTTTCATAGTGTGTGTTCTGTCAGTGAGCCAGTTGGCAACCCATCTTGTGACATAGGGATTTATACCTAGTTTAGTGAGTTTATCAATAATTCCAGAGTGGGGGATGGTGTCAAAAGCCTTGGTGAGATCTAGATAAGCTGTGTGAACCACCTTACCCTCATCTACGGCTTTGGTGACCGCTTCAAAAAAGTCTATAAGGTTTAGGAGACATGATCTGCCTTTTACAAACCTGAACTGGGTAGGGTCCAGAGTTTGTAGATTGCCAATGTCATTGTTTATAAGTTCCATGATGATACGTTCCATAGCCTTGCAGACCAGGCTCGTCAGGCTAATGGGGCAGTAGTTCTCAGGGTCCATGGTGGCTCCCCCTTTGTGGAGTGGGATAACCATTGCTGTGCGCCATTCAGTGGACAGAAAGCCTGAGGTGAGGCTATGATTGAACATGGTACTTAGGTGGGGTGGCAGTTCGTTTTGTAGTTCGTGTAGAATGCAGCCTGGGATGTTGTCAGGTCCCATGGATGCTGTGTTTTTGGCTTTGGAGAGTGTGCTTTTTACCTGTGCAGCCATGATTATAGTAACTTTGCATTCTTTCGGTATAGAGATGGGCCATTTAAGGGATGAGAAGGGGGTTCAGTTAGCACTGGACCTATCTGCCAGGATGCTGGCAATATCAGTTGGTTCTGTATATTTAGTGCCATTGTGCTGTAACTCAGAGCAGATCTGAGTGTTGCCATTGAGATTCTTGACATAGCTATAGAATATTTTGTGGTTGTGGTGATTTTGTTTTCGTAACTAGCTTTGGAGGATTTTATGAGGGATCTCAGCTTCTTACTGAGGCTGACCAGGGAGTTCTTCCAATCATGGAATTTTACTCTTTTTTGCAACAGTTTCTTTCTTCTGCTGTAGAGTTTTTTTTATAGCAGGAGACCACCAGATTGGCTTCCTTTTTTTGGAGGATAGCATATTGGTTCTGTTAGGGATTGCACAATCCATGCATGCGTGTAAGTGCTTATAAAGTGCATTTGTGTAGGATTCAGCAGTCAGACCTCTATTGTCCGTCAGCATGGGTGTCACGAAGTTTGCCACTTCTGTCTTAAGAAGAGTGAAGTTGGCTTTGGAGACATTTTTTATGGTGGTTTCCATAATGGGGGGTGGGGGTGGGATGTGGATGTCTAGGGTGATTAGCTTGTGGTTGGATCTGACCAATGAGGAATTGACCTCTGGTGTGGAACGTCGGTTGCCCATGTTGGTAATGACCAGGTCTAGGATATTGCTGCCCCTGGTGGGGTGTGGATAAGTTGATCCAAGGTGTTGGAATTTATGAATTCCAGAAAATATTGCGCACAAGATTTGGTACATGAGTAGTTTTCCCAGTTAATGGTGGGGTAGTTGAAATCACCCATTATTAGGGTGTTAGCTTGTACCCTTATATTTTCCAGTGTATCAAGAAATGAAGAATGTGAATCCTGGGACATGGTGGGGGATCTGTAGAAAGCTACAATATGGATTGTGGTCTTACCCAGAGTTAGTTACCCTTGGATAATCTTGGATGCATTATGCTGAGCAACTAGCCTGGAGGTGTGGATATCCTTAATGAATATGGACACTCCTCTGCCTTTAGTGTTTTGGTCCAGGTTAGGTGGCCGAAAAGACTGGTATGAATTATAGCCTGGTAATGCAGGGGTGCTCTCTGGAGCCTTGAACCAGGTCTCTGTCACTGCACAGATGTCGATGTTCTCCATTTTAAGGAGTGCCTTGAGTGAGTGCATTTTGAGGTTTAGACTTCTAGCATTGAGTAGCATTACTCTCAGATTTTGCTTGCTTGTACCTGTTACGGTGGTGAATTTGTCATTTGAACCTTGCCTAAAAAAGGTACTATAGGGGTGGCAAGAGCCTTAGCCAGTATCTGGAATCCCAAGGGTGACAGGTGCAGGCCATCTCTGGCAAAGCATCGGCGTTTGTCAATCATGTCATCCCAGGCAGACAGATACTGTATCCCCTTAGAATGACACCAGAAGCTTAGCCAATTGTTGAAGTCAATAATTTTGTCCTTGTACTATGGTATCATTCTGGGTGATGGCAGGATGCTACTCAGGGCTAGGGTCATACCTGCTTGAGCAACAAGATCGGACAGCTCCTCCATGTCTCTTTTCATGTAGTCCAGGGAGGTACGTCTCAGGTCAGTGACCTGAGTGCATGCATTATGTGGCAGATCCTGGCACCTGACAGGCAGCTGACAGTAACTTTCCCCTTGTTTAGCCTGGTGAGTGGAACATCAGTGTACCTGACTATAGAGTCACCTATGACTAGAATGTTGCATACGTTGTTATGCCTTATGGGCTGTGGTTGAGTAGCACAATGAGTTTGTGGGCTATGTGTCATTTGGGTTGTGTTGGGGGGGGTGGAGGTTGCTTGTGTCTCTGCTTTGGAGGTCCCTGTTGCTTGGGTAGATTTTTATTGAGAGCCTCCATGAATGTAGGTGTGTGTTTTGTGTTTCTATGTGTGTGTTTGGGTGGTGTAGGTTTTGAGGGACTATGTGATGAGTGTGGTGTGGTGCAAGTGTTTACCTTCTCCTCTTGACTGTCTAGTCCAGTCTTGGGTGAAGAGAGCTTTGCTTCCAGTTTGGCTATATAAGTGCATCTGTCACAGGTTGTAATGTTGGGTGGTAGGAGGAGAGGGTTGTCTGTGTACATGAGTCAATTGCTGCATTGCCCCAAGATGCCCAGATTCATCAGGTAGACAGGAGAAAACACCGGGAGCTGACCCTTAGACATGCCTGAATAGGTGTTTATTTATTGAGTACTAAAAAGTGTTTTCCTCTAGACAAGTGAGGGAAATTAAGTGTTGTAGTAATTTGTAGCTTATTTAGTGCTTACAATGAGTTCTAAACAAGTGCTGAGCTCAAAGAAACAGATCTGAGTGCTGAAACTAAAAGGAAAGGCAGGAAACAAGCTTAGATTTTTTTTGTTGTTTATAAAGTGGAAAGGGGAAAGGATGAGCAGAAACTAAGTGAGTTGGCCTTCTCAAATGTTCTCCCTGGATTAGGTAGAATGAGGTAATGGCACTAGACTGGGAGGAGTGTCCCAGATCAAATTTACAGTAGGGACGGGCAACTGCAAAGCCACCAAGTATAACAACTGCAGAAATGTCTATCACAGCAGAAAAGCAGCAGTGAGCCTTTAAATGAACATTTTAAACAGATAAAGGAGCAAGGAGACTCTAGAGAAAGCTTTTAACTGCAAGCAAGTTATATGATACACTCCTTGGCAGGAAATCAGAACAAAAACCCCAAACATATGCTTAATAAATGTAGACAGTTTCCAGTTAATACCTCACACACAGTGAAACTAGCTAAAACAGTATGCAGAAGACAATAAAAGTGTTATAAATAACTCATAAAAATAAGCAAAAAACAGGATACTTAATGTTATATATTACAGATCCAAGTTTGCTCAGTGCCCTTCCTCCAATTAGCTCAATGTGAAGTGGCAGAAACACTCACAAGTTAACTTCTTAGGTAACAGTAAGTTGAAACCTGAAACAACTTTAAAAAAAGCTCAGAAAAACCAATGAGGTGCTTACTCCAAGCCATCAGCCAATGACCATAAACAATCCCCTCTCACTGAAATGCAGTATGGCTTTGGCTAAACTAAGATGGCATTGAACATGTGCTCAAACACACATCATTTCCTCTCCTTTTTACATTCTAATACCTATATTTGTTAAAGATAAAATTACTTTAGTATTTTTATCACATACAACAGTCATCAGAAAGACTTGTCCTCATCCCTCATTTCAGATACCCCTGACTGCATAATGCACAAATCTGTTTTACTATATAATATGCAGTTTATATCATGAAATGTTTTATACAAATACTGTTAAGAACAAAAATTGTTTCACCTACAGTTACTTTTCTCTTTTTATTGTCCTTCTAAATATTAATTACATGAAGTAGGGTATATGCTTTCCAGTCTATCCACAAGTTTAACAAGGGCAGAAAAATACAATATTTTATTGTAAAGCCATATTTCACAAAAGTGATTGATGCTTTATAGTCTCACATTTGTTCACTAATTTCAGTATTGCTGGTATTTGTCCTGTTCATCTCCCTCTTCTAACATCAGACTCTGGTATGAGTTCAAGGTACCCCCAATTCTTCAAGTTAGCTGTTGTGGGGGCGGGTTCTGTCTCTCAAGCATTTTCCTTTGGAGAACTGGAAAAGGTTTCATTGGCAAAGTCACTCTATGAGCTTCATTGTCAGAAGAATGAGAAGCAGAGACCCCTTCTGTTTTTATTTCTTCCTTAGCCTGTTCTGCATCAAAAAGTGTATTTGATCCTCTAGGAAAAATTATTCTGAAGATAGTTGGAAACAGCAGCTTGAATCTCATACTTGCCTCTTTACATTCCCTAATTGCTGGGATAATTTTGCTTCTCTTCTGCCTGGTGTGCAGTGAATAATCATTTCCACAAACAATCTACTGTCCCCAATTTTTAATACTTTGCCTTTCTGCCACAGTTTTGTCAGGATCAACTCTTTCTGCTGATATGATTGCACCTTTACTAATGCAAGTCTTGGCTGCTTTCTTATGGCCAGGCTTGGAGCATAAACCCAATGTGCCCTTTTAATTAATGGATCCTGCTGTGGAATACCAGCCCAATTGCTTATTTGTGCTTACATAAAATTAATACAGTCTGTTTATTCCAATTTCTCTTGTACAACAGAAAATCTCAGGTTTTGTCTGTGTGCTTTGTACTCTAGCTCTACCATTTTTGAACATCACTTTTTGAGAAATCTCATACTCAACTATCTTTTTCTTCATTCTGATTCCTTATTTTTGCAATTTTATCAGTTCATCTGAATATATGCTTAAAGCTTCATTCACTTTTCCAGCCTTTTGTTATTTGAGTTGATATACCCTTCAATATTTCATTTACTCTGAGATGCATTTGATTTATTTTTTCTCTAAGTTACTGGCAGCCATATCTTGTACCAAAGCTGGAGCTTGAATTGCTTTTTGCTGAACAGCTGCAGGATTCTTCCCAGTAAGTGTTTTCTCTTCATCTTTTCTAGTTGATTATCTTTCAGACTCTCTATGTTTCTTCTTTGCTGGCACCCAGAGAGTGTACTTACTAGCCAGTAGCTGAATTTTACTAAAGCTGGCTGAATTGTTAGCACTTGTTTATTGTTTCTTTTTCACACTGGGAGAGCTGAAATTGAGATGTAGATCAGTTTGTAGCTATCTTGGAAGAGCTGATCTTTGTGCATTCTTTGAAGAGTTAACAATAGGACTTGATGAAGGGCTGACAGTGTAAACTGCATAACTTGACCTTTATAAGATTTTGGCAGTATATGACATATGGCAATAACTGACAAACTAAAAGCAGTAACTAATTTGACTGTCAATCCATAAGTAATTCAATGGTTAAAACACTTATTAAACAAAGGGATACAATAAGTAAGAGTAGGTATTACATGTCTATCTCAAGAGATGTTATCAGTGGTGTCACATATGGTTGTGTGCTGGAGTGACTTTATTTTGGACTATTCTTCTCAGAAGCAAAAGTGGAAAACTAACAGTGAATAACCAGATATGATGATTATTGAAAACTAAGTGGCATAATTACTTCAATACAATCTGCTAAAATTCTTTGAGATAGTCTACAAAAATGCATAACTTGTGCAATGGCAATGTTTTTCTCCTTTAATGATGATAGATGCAACATCATAAAGTGTGGTAAAAAGAACATCAATTATGACCAGAAAAAGGGGTCAAATATAATATATTACTGACACCATCATTAAAGATCTAGTGATAACAGTAGATGAGAATTTAAGCATTGACCATTAGTAGAGTATATTCTGTAGTCCAATGTTTCTTAAATTTTGGGGGACTAAGGAACACCACACAGAAATATTTATTTTCAGGGAATAAGTTTGAACATTTCCAACAAATATTTAATCAAAAATAATGTTTATACATCATGTAAATTGTAAAAATAGGTAGTAATATACCTGTTTCAGGTTTTATAAATGTAATTTCTAATGGGAAAGATATGCTTACATTAAAAATAGTCATAAAAAACAGCTGCTTTGACAGTATCCTGATGACATATGGTTGTGATAAAAGAATGTTGTATCTTTTGGCTTTTCCCGGTTAGGGGTCGCCACAGCAGAACTCCGGTCCGCTAATGAGTGGCAGTAGATTTTTACGTACCGAGTTTCCAGCTCTGACGCACAACCTTCAATGAAGGTACGCCCATTCACGCATGCCTCCACACAGAAGACGCTTTAGCTGAGAATCGAACAGGACAACGTCTTACTGTGAGGCGACAACGCTACCGCAGCACCACCACCACAGTCTATTGTGATAAAAGAATGATCACAGTAAGTCAGTTCAAACTGCCTTACAAAATACAAACTAGTACTGCATAGCTAAACTGATGACAGTGATAGTTTACTTTGATAATGACCAAAGAGTCAGTCACTTTCTATACAGACAGTCACCATACCCAAAACTTATAACTACACTATCAACTATGCAGACCATAGGTGTCTCATTGTGAAAATAATAAAAATAATAATAGATACAGTAACATATTTCAAATTTCATACAAACATATAGCAGCCACAGTATGGTATACCAATTTATTTCACACAAGTGTACATTAGTTCAGCATATCCAGATTAACGACTTGTGCAAAATAAACATATGACAAAAGTTGGTTTCATCCATAGATGTCTGCCCACTACACAGTAGTTATAATTGCTTTTGTAACTGTGTATAGTTCAGATGTCTGATTGTAATAAAAATAATGGACCACAATAATGTATTCCAAGTTTGTTTCACACAAATATATAGTAGATAGTGCAGCCATAATGAGTTGTTTTAATTTAACTTCACTCAAATGTACACTAGTCCTGCAGACCTGTCTTAATAATTGTTTAAAACGAGCACATGTCTAGACATGTTCATCCACCCCACATAGCAATTGTATACCATTTGCTGACTGTCTACCTCATACAACTGATTGAGATGAAAAATAATGGCCACCAAAACATGGTATTTAAACTTTAATTCATACAAAACTGCAGTCACAAAGTATTCTGACTTGTTTTACAAAAAAAATATTTTCCTGTAGTGATTTACTGCTCTGTTTTTCTTACAAGTCTAAATATTGTTTTGTCATTTTAAATTAATAGACATCAGCAATTCTAAACTGAGAAGAGCTTCCACACTTATTACAGGTGTGCTGTCAAGAGTATGTGCTCTTAAAGAAACAGTTACTGATTTTGTAATGCTAACATGCAATTTTGTTATTTTGTAAATTGTGTTTCACTTCTCCTGTTGCATATAGATGAAGCTTGGAATGTGAAAGCTTTTCAGCTTCTGTTGTGTGATATGTGGTTGATGGGTGGGGGAGGAAGTTTAAAATAAATTATGTATATGGGGAGCATTTATTTAATCTTGTCTCCCTTATACAAAACAGATTGTTGTTTTACATCATTATGATTTCCTGTTAGAGAAAAGACAGACTGATTTCTCTTTGAGGAGTGCATCTCAGGCACAAAATGTAGGTAGTTTTAAAATGGATTTCTAGTTGAAATGTGTGTGTCTTTTTTATTGTTGTGAAATGCTTATTTATTTATTTATTTTTGTGAAATGTTTAACATTCAGGTTCTTGAACAATGAAAATGACAAGCAGTTTATGCAGACATATGCAGCAGTTATTTGCACAAATTCCCAACCTAAAACTGTCTTTTTGTAGAGGAACAGGGCAACAAAAATGGTGGTTTCCTGTCACTTGGAAGCTTTGTCAATTAAGGATGTTTTGTTCCTGCTCAGGGGAGGGTCAAAACAACTTTATTTTTTCTTTCTTACCTGTGAAGGGAAAGGAGTTTGAAAACTGACTGGGGCATGGCAATTTTCTGTGTTTTATATTATATTAATTGATATCCTTGAATGTGACTGGGCTTACAGACAGAATTTGCTTATATAAAGAGGAAGAAGCCTAATTAACATATGTTGCAGGAGACATAGTTGAATGAGACTGAACATGTGAAACTGGATAAATGTGGTTTTACTTGGTATTGTTTCTCCTCCTATCCCTCTGGCACATACAGGAAGAAGTATATTGGTCAGAAGGAGTGCATTTTTTAACTTGATGGAAAAAAGAGAAAATAAAGAAGGCAGATATGTTATTATCAAGGGATTGCTGGAAGGCCAGATAATTGCCATTTTCAATGTACATGTTCTTCAAGGTAGAAACATGGCTACCTTATCCAGGATAATAGGATAGGAAATGGGGATGGTACTTGGACGTTTTTTGTAACAGATGAGTAAAGTCAGATCCCTATTCTTTTCGGATTTGGCAAATGAATAGTTTGATATATATATATATATATATATATATATATATATATATATATATATATATATAAATGCGCAGCAATGTTAAACTAGCATATAAGGCAATGCTTCACCCTCACTTGGGAAACTCTGACCATCTCCCTACCAGCATATAAACTGATGCTAACTAGAGGGAAACCAACAGTGAAACAAGTATGGCCAGAGTGTGCAGTGTCAGCACTCCAAAACTGTTTTGAGAGCACAGATTGGAGCATATTTAAAGAGGCAGCTACTGTGAATCAGTGTATCGACATAGAGGAGTGCATTGTGGTGGTGATGGGCTACATCTCAAAATGTGTGTATGATGTAACAGTCACCAAAAACATCATCACATGTGCCAATCAGAAACCCTGGTTGACTAGTGAGGTGTATGAGCTCCTGAACGCAAGGAATACAACATTCAAATCTGGAGACAGGGATGCCCTCAGTACAGCCAGAGCAAATATGAACAAAGGAGTGAGAGAAGCAAAATATGCCTATGGTAGGAAGATCCAGAGCTACTTCTCTGACCAAAAAGACTCCAGGCGCCTATGGCAAGGTATCCAGCAAATAACAGACTACAGGTCCATATCTTCATATTGTAAGGATGATAAGGAATTCCTTAACATGCTTAATGTCTACTTCAGCAGATTTGAAAAAGGGAACAAAACAACAGCGATGAAAATGCCCTATGGTCAAAATGAAGAGGTGCTCATCCTCAATCCAGCTGATGTCCAGAGGACATTGCATAGGGTTAACCCAAGAAAAGCAGCTGGGCCCGACAACTTCCTCGGGTGAATACTCAGAGACTGTACAATTCAACTAATAGATGTCCTCACAGATATCTTTAATATCTCTCTGAATAAGGAAATAGTTCCCAAATGCTTCAAAAACACAACAATAATACCACTACCAAAGATGTCACCAACATCATGCCTCAATGAATACCACCCTTTAGCCTTACCCTACATTGTGATGAAAAGCTTTGAGAGACAGATCAAAGAAGCAATAACATCTAAGCTACATGCAGATCTTGCCCCACTGCAATTTGCTTACTGAACAAACCACTCTACTGTGGACACAATAGCACTGGCACTTCACTTATCACTAGACCATCTAGAAAGTAAAAACACCTGTGTGAGGTTACTATTCATTGACTTCAGCACTGCTTTTAATGCAGTCATCCTTATACAGCTGGTAAGGAAGCTGCTTCAATTAGGCATCAACTCACCACTTTGTAATTGGATTCTGGACTTTCTCATGGACAGACCTCAGAAAGTAGGAAATCACTCTTCAGATGGCATCACTCTGGATACTGGAGTTCCTTAAGGCTGTGTACTGAGTTCCTTGTTCACTCTGCAAGCACACAACTGTACAGTGAGGTACAATACTAACCACATCATCAAGTTTGCTGATGATACAACAGTGGTGGGCCTCATCAGTAACAATGATGAGGCAGCGTACAGGGCTAAGGTAGAACAACTGATTACCTGGTGTGACACTAACAACAGCACTAAACATGAACAAAACAAAGGAAGTAATTGTGGATTTCAGGAAAAACTGCAACAAATATTCTCCTCTAACCATCAATGGAGAAACAGTAGAGCGAGTGAGTAGCATGAAGTTTCTGGGGGTGCATATTGATGAGGACTTGTCCTGCTCTACCAATATAAATGCCACTGTCAGGATGGCACACCAGAGGCTGAACTTTTTGAGAAGGTTGTGCAGAGCAAGCATACAATCAACAGTTCTCACAACCTTCTATATGAGTATATTCAAAAGCATCCTGACAAACAACATCATAGTGTGGTACGGAAGCTGCTCTATCGCTGAGTGTAAGGCTTTCCAGAGAGTGGTAAAGGCAGCAGAAAGGATCATCAAGACCACCCTACCTGCCATCCATGACCTGCACATATCCAGATGTCTAGGCAGGGCCAAAGGAATAATTAAGGACTGCACCCACCCAGCTCACAGACTGTTTGTGTACCTATCATCTGGCAAGTGCTTCCATAGCATAAGATGAAAAACTACGAGATTAAGAAACAGCTTTTTCCCACACGCCATTAGACTGTTGAACTCTGGCAACAATCACGCTCCATGCCGACCATCTGGGCCATCAGTTCAATGTGGAAGACTGTCTCAAATTGTGCAATGACTTGACTGCCTGTCTCAATCCAATATTATTGCAATACTCAGTAAGTCCAGTCAACTCACTGGTCATCAGGGGTAATAGTAAGGACAGAGAAATGTCTCATTATAGTGCAATAGCTAATGCTACTCTGTAACTCAGTCACAGTGCAATACTCATGAATGTCCTATTATGGGCAATACTCAATGTAAGTCTTTAATGCAATGTCTTACCTCAGTATTGTGCAATATTCAAGTGAGCAAAGAGATCACTGCATAATAAATGTTAAAGTGAGTTTAATTTATGTGCAATATTAGGATTATCTATCTAGAACATTATGGTATATAGTAAGTAGTTATATATGTATTAATGTATTGTCATATTAAGTCTATATGACATCTGCACATCTGAGTCCGGAGATACAGAATTTAATTCAGTTTTTGCACTTGTGTGATTCTGAATGACAATAAAGTATGAAAAAGATATCAAACTTTTATGGTTCTAGTAAATTCATTAAACTATTAGCAGGTTGTATTTCATAAGGTAGCAATATGCATACCAAAGTTAAATTCTCCTCTTACTCCACGAACCCCAAGGGCATTCATGATTTAATACTTAAACTAAAGTACTGTTAGAAACAAATCAAATAAAGATGATAGAAAATAATCAGAATAATAGTCTATTTATTTGATACATATGATATAATTGATGAATTCAGGATTCCATGTGAAATGCTGAATAGTAACCAAGGAACAGCTGAAATAAATAGACTGAAAAAGATGAACTTTTTAAAAGGCAAGATAAGTTAAAAAAAATCTCCACAAAGGAGGCATTAATAACTTGCTAAACTTAACAAGCATGAAGGAGGTACTAGGCAAGGTAATAGAAATAAACATAACATTATTCCAAAGATGTGTACATTGTCATAATCATTATGCCATAAAAAGGTATAAAGCAACGATGCCCACCTTCACCTATACTTTTTGCTCTGGTTTGGAATCTCTGGCAATGACAATAAGATAGAACATTAATATTTCAGGCTTAAAAATAGGTGACCCATATAAATAAAAAAATATCCTTTGCTTATGATATATGATAAACTATTATCAAAATCGGTACATCATTAAGACATATACAAGAGACAATGGTTTTAGAAATATCTTGGGTTATCTTTAATATAGGTTCATAGGTAGGTACTAGGCTATCGGCCCAAGGGCCTATGCAAGCCTAGCCAACAAGGTTCCCTGGCTTACACCACCCAAAAAAGTTATTTTCCTGTGCCACTGACGAGCAGAGACACAGAAGTGATCCCCGGGGTGTATTTCCTATTTCCCATCCACTCATCAAGATTTTTCTTGAAGAGTGCTAATGAAGAACTTTGCTTGACATAGATGGGTACCCTGTTCCAGAGTATGGGAAGTCTCTGGGATAGGAATCTATCCCTCCAGCATGTCCTGTTTATTGTGATGACAAGGTTTAGGTCCCTAGAGCGTGTAGCTCGGAGGGATTGGGATTTCTTTAGGTGTAGCATGTCCAACAGCTCTGGGTTTGACATAGCTTTATATGTTAGGCAGAGATCACCTCTGAGTAGGCGATATGCTACGGAGTAAAGCTGGAGTTTTTTGAGGCGGTCAGTGTAGAGCATTTGTTTGAGTCCAGTAATCCTCTTTGTGAGGTACTTCTGTGGCCTTTCCAGCTGCTGCAGATGTCTTGTGAGATACATTCCAAAAGGGGCATTGTACTCTATAATGGGTCTAAAGAGTGATGAGTAAAGGGTAACGATGACCTCTTTTTTCCTGGACGAGAACCCTTTTATGATGAGGTCTGCCACGTAGAAGGACTTCCTGACTACTGTGGTGATGTGACTATCAAAGGAGAGACTACTGTCCACCTGGGTCCCAAGGTCTCTTCTCACGCATTCGGTGTTAAGTAGATTGCTGCCTATGTGGTAGTTCATGGGTACAGAGTTTTTACCAAAGGGGATGACACTGCACTTTTTGGCATTGAGCTTGAGGCCATGGCTCTGACACCAGGCATCTGTCTCAGAGAGGCCCTTCTGTAGGATGTTCACATCATTTGGGGACTTGACTATGGCTCCTAGTTTGCAGTCATCTGTGAACTTCGTTAGCCAGAGGCCTTCTGTGTTAGCCTGTACTTCAGAGAAGTAGATACCAAACAGGAGTGGTCCCAGGAAGGAACCCTGTGGTACTCCACTTGTCACTGGTTTGAGGTCAGATTTGGAGACTACAACTTTTACAGTGTGGGTTCTGTCAGTGAGTCAGTTGGCAACCCATCTTGTGACGTAGGGATTTATGCCTAGTTTATTGAGTTTAGCTATAATTCCAGAATGGGGGATGGTGTCGAAAGCCTTGGCGAGGTCAAGATAGGCTGTGTGAACCACTTTACCCTCATCTACGGCTTTGGTGACTGCCTCAAAGAAATCAATCAGGTTCAGAAGGCATGATCTGCCTTTCACAAACCCGAACTGGGTGGGATACAGAGTTTGGAGGTTACCAATGTCTTTGTTTACGAGTTCCATGATGATACGTTCCATGGCTTTGCAGACCAGGCTCGTCAGGCTAATAGGTCTATAGTTCCCGGGATCAGTGGTGGCTCCCCCTTTGTGGAGTGGAATAACTGTTGCTGTGCGCCATTCAGTGGGCACAAAGCCTGATGCGAGGCTATTATTGAACATGGTGCTTAAGTGGGGAGCCAGTTCATTCTGAAGTTCATGTAAACGCAGCCTGGGATGTTGTCCGGTCCCATGGATGCTGTGTTTTTGGCTTTAGAGATGCAGCTTTCACCTGCATAGTTGTGATTACAGGGACTCTGCATTCTTCCTGTATAGATATGGGCCCTTTAGGGAGTGGGGGGGGGGGTAAAGGTAGCACTGAACCTATCTGCTAGGATGTTGGCAATATCAGTTGGTTCTGTAATTTTCATGCCTTTGTGCTGTAACTCAGAGCAGATCTGGGTGTTGCCATTGAGATTCTTGACATAGCTATAGAATGCTTTGTGGTTGTCCTTGGAATTAGTGGCAATTTTATTTTCGTAGCTAGCTTTGGAGGATCTTATAAGGGATCTCAGCTTCTTACTGAGGCTGACCAGGGAGCTCCTCCACTCATGGGATTTTACTCTCTTTTGCAACAGTTTCTTCCTTCTGTTGTACAGTTTGTTTATGACAGGGGACCACCAGATTGGCTTCCTTTTTTTGGAGGATAGCGTCTTGGTTCTGTTTGGGATAGCACGATCCATGCACTCATGTAGGTGCTTATAGAGCGCATTTGTGTAGGATTCAGAAGCTGTAACTGTATTGTCCATCTGCATGGGTGTCATAAAGTTCACTACTTCTGTCTTAAGAAGCATGAAGTTGGCTTTGGAGAAATTTCTTACTGTGGTTTCCTTAATGGGGGGTGGGGGTGGGATGTGGATATCGAGGGTGATTAGCTTATGGTCAGATCGGACCAACGAGGAGTTGACTTCAGGTGTGGAACACCGGTCACTCATGTTGGTAATGACTAGGTCTAGGATATTGTTGACCCTGGTGGGGGTGTGGATAAGTTGATCTAGGGCATTGGAGTTTATGAATTCCAGAAAGCATTGCACTAAGGAGTTGGTACATGAGTAGTTTTCCCAGTTAATGGTGGGGTAGTTGAAGTCGCCCATTATTAGGGTGTTTGTTGAACCCTAATATTTTCCAGTAAATCAAGAAAAGAGGAGTGGGAATCCTGGGGCATGGTGGGGGATCTGTAGCAAGCTACAATTTGGATTGCAGTTTTGCCAAGAGTTAGTTGCACTTGGATAACCTCGGATGCATTATGCTGAGCAACTAACCTGGAGGTGTGGATATCCTTAATGAATATGGACACACCCCCACCTTTGGTGTTTCGGTCCAGGTTAGATGGCCAAAACGGGTGGTATGAGTTATAGCCTGGTAGTGCAGGGGTGCTCTCTGGAGCCTTGAACCAGGTCTCAGTCACTGCACAGATATCGATGTTCTCCATTTTAAGGAGTGCCTCGAGTGAGTGCATTTTGAAATTTATTATATGGATATATGGATATAATATTTATTATATGGATATAGGGATATAATATTTATTATATGGATATTATATGGATATAATATTTATTATATGGATATAATACCATAGTTCCTGATACATAGGTTTATAGGTTCATAGGTTCATAGGTGTGTACTAGGGTAATGGTCCTGGGGCCTTTACAAGCCTAGCCCATAGAAGTGCCCTGGCATTGTGATGCCTGTCGTTAGTTCCCAGTGCCTCTATCAAGTAGAGCCACTGGAGTGATCCCCGGGGTGAACTTTCTATTTCCCATCCACTCACCACGATTTCTCTTGAAGAGGGCTAGTGAGGTGCTCTGCTTGACATGAATGGGAAGTCTATTCCAGAGCATGGGCAGTCTCTAGGTTATGAACCCGTCCCTCCAGCATGTTCTGTTGATTGTGGTAATGAGGTTGAGGTCTCTGGAGCATGTGGTGCGGAGGGATTAGGATTTTTTTAGATATAGCATTTCTAACAAAGTTGGGTCAGACATGGTTTTGTAAGTCAAGCAGAGATCGCCTCTTAGTAGATGATATGTGACAGAGAATAGCTGGAGTTTTTTTGAGTCTGTCAGTGTAGGACATGTGTTTAAGGCCTAGGATCCTCTTCATGAGGTACTCTTGTAGCCTCTCCAGCTGCTGCAGGTGTCTAGTGAGGTACACGCCAAATGGGGCATTATACTCTATGACTGGCCTAATGATGGAAGAGTAGAGATAGATAATGACCTCTTTTTTCCTGGACGCAAAACCCTTGGTAATGAGATGTACTACATAGAAGGACTTCCTGACCACAGTGGCAATGTGGTAGTCGAAGGAGAGTTTGCTGTAAACTTCTGTCCCCAGATCTCTTATAACACCTTCAGTGTTCAGTGGGCTTCCAGCAATGTGGTAATTAGAGGGAACTGAGTTTTTCCCAAAGGGGATGACAATGCATTTTTTGGCATTAAGCTTAAGCCATGGTTTTGACACCAGACATTGGTCTCAATGAGGCCTTTCTGTAGGATGTCTGCATCACTTGAGGAGTTAACAATGGCTCCCAGCTTGCAGTTATCTGCAAATTTGGTCAGCCAGAGTCCCTCTGTGTTAGCCTGCACTTCTGAGAAGTAGATGCCAAACAGGAGAGGACTGAGGACGATCCCTGTGGAACTCCACTCGTGACTGGTCGGCAGTCTAAATTGGGGTCCACTACTTTCATGCTGTTATATCTGTGAACCAATTTGCAACTCATCTAACAATATAGGGGTTGATACCTAGTTTGGTGAGTTTATCAATAATTCCTGAGGGAGGAATGGTATCAAAGGCCTTGGCCAGATCAAGGTAGGCTGTATGAACTGCCTTACCTTCATCCACCGCTCTGATGACTGACTCAAAGAAGTCAACTAGGTTGAGCAGGCATGATTTACCTCTCATAAAACCAAATTGCATGGGATCTACAGTTTGGAGATTCCCTATATCCTTGTTAATTATAGATAGGTTCATAGATTCATAGATTAGTACTAGGCTAACTACCCTTGCGAGCCATTTTAAGCCTAGCTAATTATCCCTTGTGAGACTCCAACCCTGCACCTTGTGTTTGTAAGGCAAACATCTTAACCATTAGGCCACCCTCCCAACCCTAGGTCCATGATAATGTACTCCATAGCCTTACATATCAGACTCATCAGGTTAATGGGGCAATAATTTCCATGGGTCTGTAGTGGCTCTTCCTTTATGGAGACGGATGACTGTAGCAGTGCGCCATTCGGTAGGGACAAAGCCTGAGGTGAGGCTGTGAGTGAACAGAGCACACAGATATGTTGCCAGTTCACTTTGTAACTCATGAAGAACACAGCCAAGGATATTGTTGGGTCCCATGCAAGCTGTATTCTTGGCCTTGGACAATGCAGCTTTGACCTGTGCTGCAGTAATGCAGGGTGCCTGGCATTCTTCCGGTATTGAGATTGGTTCTTTGGGGGGGGGGTAAAGTTGGCACTGAATCTGTCGGCCAGTATATTGGCAATATCTGTTGGCTCAGTATAGTAGGTACCATTGTGCAGTAACTCAGAGCAAATCTGGGTATTGCCATAGAGATTCTTGATATAACTAAAGAAGGCTTTGTGGTTGTTGTTAGTGTCTGCCACAATCCTGCCTTCTTAGCTGGCTTTGGAGGTTTTGATGAGGGATATCAACTTTTTGTTGAGGCTAGTAAGGGAATTTTTCCAGTCCTGGTACTTCATGTTTTTCTGCAACAATTTCGTCCTTCTGTTGTAGAGTTTATTAATGGCAGGGGACCACCAGACTGACTTTCTTTTTTTGGAGGAGAGCGTCTTGGTTCTGTTGGGTATGGCTAGTTCCATGCATTTATGTACTTGTTTGCACAGTGCATTGTCTGATTCGACAGTCATGCATCTATTTTTCCACTGGCATGGGTGCAGTGAAATTAGCCACCTCTGTTTTTTAGGAGTCCAAAGTCAGCTTTGGAGAAGTTTTTCATGATGGATACATTTTCGGAGGGGGGGGGTGAGATGTGGATTTCCATGGTGATTAGTTTGTGGTCAGATCTAACAAAGGAGGAATTAACAATTGGTTTAGAGGAATGGTTGTCCATATTAGTAATAACCAGGTCAAGGATCTTGCTTCCTCTTGTGGGGGTAAGAATGAGCTGGTCCATGGCATTGGAACTGATGAATTCCAGGAAGTATTGGGCCAGTGCACTGGTGCTTGAGTAGTTTTCCCAGTTGACAGAGGTGTAGTTGAACTCTCCTAGTATGAGAGTGTTGGGTTGGACCTTGATAGATTCCAGGGTGCTTAGGAACATGGAGTGAGAGTTTAGGGACATGGTTGTGGACCTATAGCACGCTATGACCTGGATTGCAGTCTTACCCAATGTTAGTTGTACCTCAAGTATCTCAGATGCATTATGCTGGGCTACTAGTCTGGAGGTGTGCATATCCTTTATGAATATGGAGACACCACCGCCTTTGGAGCTTCGGTCCCTGTTTCGGGGCTGAAGGGTGTGGAATAAGATATAGCCTGGTAGCACAGGGATGCTTTCTGCCACTTTAAACCAGGTCTCCGTTACAGCACAAATGTCTATGTTCTCCATTTTGAGGAGTGCTTTGAGTGAGTGCATCTTGAGATTTAGACTTCTAGCATTGAGCAGCATGACCCTCAGATTGCATTTATTTAATGCTGTTACAGTGGCGATTTTGCCTTTGGAACACCCCCTAAAAAAGGTACTATAATGGTGGCAAGAACCTTAGCCAGTACCCGGAAATCTAGGGGTGACAGATGCGGGTCATCTCTGGCAAAGTATCAAGGTCTGTCAGTCATGTCATCTCAAGCAGACAGATTATGGATCCCATTAGAATGACACCAGAAACTTAGCCAATTGTTGAATTCAATCATTTTTGTTTGTACTGCAGTATCATTCTGGGTGATAGCAGGATACTGCTCAGGGCTAGAGTCATACCTGCCAGGGCCACATAATCCGGGAGCTTCACCATCTCTCTTTTCATGCAGTCCAGGGAGGTGCATCTCAGGTCATTCACACCCAGATGAACAATGACAGAGTCATACTTGTTCTTATTGTGGAGTGACCTGAGTGCGTTATGTGTTGGATTCTGGCACCTGATAGACAGCTAACTGTTACCTTCTCCTTATTCAACCTAGTGAGTGGGACATCTGTGTGCCTCACTATTGAGTCACCTATGATTAGTGTATTTGGCAAGGTGTTTAGCCTTAGAGGCTTAGGTTGAGGGGCACACTGTGGAGGTGAGCTATGTGTCCTGTGGTTTGTGCTGTGTTGTGTTGGTCGAGTCAGTTTCTGTCTTGGAGGTCTCTGCTGTCTGGCTAAATTTCTATTGAATTCCTCCATGAAGGTGGTTGTGTGGTTTGTGTTTTTATGTGAGAGCTATGATACTGGGTGTTCTGGAGGGCTATGTGTTCCATGTGGTGTGGTGCAGGTGTTGACCTTCTCCTCTTAACCAGCTAGTTCAGTCTTGGCTGGAGAGTGTATAACTTTCAGATTCATGATATAAGTGCATCTCTCACAAGTCTGAGTGTTGGGAGATAAGAGGAGAGGGTTGTCTATATAAATGAGGCAGTTGCTATACTACCTCAGAATGCCCAAGTGCACCAGGTTAATAGGAGAAAGCACAGGGAACTGCCCTTTAATCATGCCAGGAGGGGTGGTCATAACTACTAAGTACTGGATCTATTTCTATGAAGAACGACTAGTGCTGATGGCTCTTAGATGTGCTATAATTATTGCTACAAAAACCTGTTGAAGTGCAAAGCAATTAGGGTATCTGAAGTGCAAGAGAGAAAGAACTATCAAGATCTAGGGGAAAACTGAAGAGCAGAATTTCTGGCACCATTAATAGTTTACCTGAGCTCGGTGCCACTGAGCGGAGCTTAAACAAGTGCAAACCCATGCAAACAGCTAAAATTAATTGACATAACAAACACATACCCCCGGATTCTCTATGCCTTGCATGCCGTGCAAGATCGATGCAGGAGCTCTATCAGGCAATATGCCTGCCATGTGATCCAGGAACAGCCTGCAGGGGCATGCATGAGCGCTCCTGCACTAGTCCTGCATGGACTAAGCCCCTGTATGCAAATCACCCCACTTGCAGGAGAAATCTATGCAAATTAGGTGATTTTGCGATCCAGGAAGCTTGCAACTGGCTGTGCAGGACTTGTGCAATCTGCAGAAATGTACTCAGTTAGTAACCGAGTACATTTCTGCAAACTCCAAAATGTAGCTATGACAGCTCCAAATAAAGGCTGCATATCAGTTAGTAAGCATCCCAGTAGCCAGGTATAAGGCCATTGGCATTGCAAACAGGGAAAAAATAAAAAAATCAACTTTTATTTTTTTTAGCCAATCTCGGCTGTTTAAGAGTAGGGCAGCGGTGCAGAAATGGGATGGGGGAAAATAACACAATAAACCTAAATTAAGCATTCAAACTAAAATCAGTATTCTACCATGTAAGTCAATGGCAGGCAGAAGACAGCATGACCAGTGAGTAGTGGTTACTAAGGGGAAAGGCTCAGGGCGAGACATGTAACTATGCATTAACAGGCAATCCTATGCAAATGAGGGGAATGATAGTGAATCCCAGTTTTCCCCAGCATGCCAGTCAAGTCCCAACAGTGTAAGAGTAGGAATAACTTGGTGCGAGCCTAGGAGTTAGCTGACATCATGGGGGGGGGGGGTGTCAGGCATACTGTAAGCGGATTGGAGCCCTGTGGCTCGGGTTTGCTCCTAGCTTAACACAGCTAAGCTAGGGGGTGTGTCTGAATCTGCCTAGCACTCTTTACATTGCCTAAGTGGGTGTGCGCACCGCACACCAGGTTTTAAAGGAAGAAAAAAAGTTAAACCAGGAAATAACAACACTGTGCACATTTGAGCACAATGTTTGTGCGGCGCGCCCCCGGGCTTAAGCAGGAAGGCAAAACAACAGGAAGGTAATCAAGGTGAACTAGCATAGCTGGCAGGTGAAATGTATCAGAATCAGCCAATTAGACAGGCAGCAGACCAGCCCAGGCAAGAGCACTACTATAAACTATGCAAATACCTTCCCCTCTGTTTTTTCCCCACACTCTACACCACCAGTCTATACAAGTGGGGAACTTTTAACAAACAAACCTACAAAATGAGAGGGGCTGCAGCAGGCAACATAGAACAACATGTGCAAGAGGCTGAGAGTGGTGAGGATGTGAATGCTGCCTATCAACTCACAGTGAGGAGATGGAGAAGAGTGTACAGACCCAGGGTAACCTACCAGGGGCTACATGAGCTGGAGATAGTGGAGCGCTGTAGGGTGGACAGGGACCTCCCACAGCAAATTGTTGAGCTGTGCTGGCCACACCTGACACACCAAACTGACTGAGGGGAACCCATCCCAGTGGATGCCAAGGTATGTGTAGGCTTAGGAATACTAGCCACAGGTACCTCCCAAAGCTCAACTGGGGATATCATGGGGATATCACAGGCATCAGCACCCAGAGTACCCCACCAGTTCCCAGATGCCATGTCTGCACATGCCAGTGAGTACGTATATTTCCTCAACACCTGTGAGGTGTTGGCCAGCAATATGCATCTCTTCCACCAAATAGCAGAATACCCTGAGGTAGTGGGTGGTATAGACTGCACACATATACGCATCAAAGCACCACCCGGTGATCAGAGTAGGGCCTACATCAACTGCAGGGGCATCCCCTCCATCAACTGCCAGTTTGTCTGTGATGCCCAGGGCATTATAATGAATGTGTGTGCTGGCTGCACTGGAAGCTATCATGATTCCCACATTTGGCATCAGATGCAGCTGTACCAGAGATTTGCCATTGGGGACATCCCCTACGGTCACCAAGTGGGGGATGCTGGTTACACACTGGAGCCATGGCTGATGACACCCATCAGAAATGCACACACACCTGAACAAGAATGCCATAATGAGGCACACACACAGACCAGACATATAATAGATCATGTGTTTGAGAATTTCAAGTCATGGTTCTGGTGTCTAGACACATTCACTTGAGCCTTGCAGTACTCACCAGCTACATGTACCCAGAGTGTTATGGTATATGCCTTGCTATACAATATGATCCTGTGGAAACAGCTGCAGCAGGAATAGCACAAAGCAGGGCCACACATCCCCCCCACCAATGCCAAGGCCTGCACAGGCACAGAGTGACTCAGAGGAGGAATAACCTGAGCCTTCCACAGTAGGCAGATGGAGGTGTGCCCAGTATGCCGAGGCCGTGGCAAAGAGACAATGCATAGCACATACACTGACACAGTAGGGACCCAGGGAAAATGACACCTCTTTCTGACTCGCACATACAGTAAAATGGATGCCAAACATGACACTACCTGTGCTCAACTATGTATAGGGAGTGTACTATTTGCATCCAACATAGGCAGCCCTCCGGCACCTTCCGCAGTTCTGGCACACCCACAAGGTACGTCAATCAACCTACCAATTGCCAAATGGAGTAGAATGTGTCATTACCTGTATCTATGGTACGGATGTGAGCATGCAAGGGAATTGGATGGCTGAATGTTATAGTAGCAGAAAATAGACACCCATAGTGGCAACATTACATCTGTAACACATACTGGAGTCACCATAGTAGCCAGTACTACACAGCATGACAAATCCCACTGCAGGAAATGTGCTGGGCGACATGTGTGTCCATATGACTCACACATGCCAGTCAGGGCGGTTCACATACCCAACAACAGTCTCAGCCAGCAGGACAGATGGAGTCAAACCCAAACAGAGCCTGTGCTATGGTCTCTAAATGATGGCTATGGGTAACCCCCCCCCAGGCCTACGCAGACAGACTACAGCAGATCAGGCAATGGGGTGTTAGTTCTAAAGGGTAGGAAGTCAGACACTAATATGTAGGCCAACCAAAACTAATATCTGTAGTACACTGGTATGTCTCTAGTCAGCCGCATAATGCATGCACTCAAGTCACTCCACAACAAATACAAATACGACTGTCATTGTCCATGCTGGAGTAAATGACTTGAGACGTACCTCCCTGGACTACATGAAAAGAGACATGGAAGAGCTCTTGGATCATGTAACCCAAGCAGGTATGACCCTATCCCTGAGTAGCATCCTGCCTTCACCCAGAATGATACCACAGTATAAGGGCAAAATGATTGACTTCAACAATTGGCTAAGCTTCTGGTGTCATTCAAAGGGGATCCAGTATTTGTCTGGCTGGGAAGACATGATCGACAAACCACGATGCTTTGCCAGAGATGGTCTGCACCTGTCACCCCTGGGATTCAGGTTACTGGCTAAAGCTCTTGCCACCCCTATAGTGCCTTTTTTAGTCAAGGTTCAAAGGATAAAACCACCACCGTAACAGATACAAGCATGCAAAATCTGAAGGTAATGCTACTCAATGCTAGAAGTCTAAACTTCAAAATGCACTCTCTCTCGAGACACTCCTAAAAATGGAGAACATCGATATCTGTGCAGTGACTGAGACCTGGTTCAAGGCTCCAGAGAGCACCCCTGCAATACCAGGCTACAATTCTTACCACACTTTTCGGCCACAAAACCAAGACTAAAACACTAAAGGTGGAGGAGTATCCATATTCACCAAGGATATTCACACCTCCAGGCTAGTTGCCCAACACAATGCATCTGAAATTCTCCAGGTGCAACTAACACTAGGTAAGACTGCAATCCAAATTGTAGCTTGCTACAGATCCCCCACCATACCCCAAGATTCTCACTACACCTTCCTAAACATACTGGAAAATATTAAGATACAACCAAGCACCCTAATACTAGGTGATTTCAACTACCCTGCCATTAATTGGGAAAACTACTCGGGTACCAACTCCTTTTCCCAACGGTTCTTGGAATTCATAAATTCCAATGCCCTGGATCAACTAATCCATGGTCCCACCAGGGGCTCCAATATCCTAGACCTGGTCATTACCAGCATGGGAGATAGATGCTCCACACCAGTGGTCACCCCCCAATTGTTCAGGTCTGACCATAAGCAAATCACCCTTGACATCCACATCCCACCCCCCCCCCCCAGTAAGGAAACCTCCTTAAAAAACTTCTCCAAAGACAAATTCATGCTACTGAAGTCAGAAGTGACAAACTTCACAACACCCATGCATACGGAATCTGGAAGTTTGACTACAGAATCCTACACTAAGGCACTGTACGAGCACATCCACTCGTGCATGAATCGTGCCATACCAAATAGAACCAAGATGCTCTTCTCCAAAAAAAGGAAGCCAATCTGGTGGTCCCCTGCTATAAACAAACTATACAACAGAAGGAAGAAACTGTTGCAGAAAAGAGGAAAATCCCAGGATGCAAAAAACTCCCTCACCAGCCTCAGTAAGAAGCTAAGATCCCTCATAAAATCCTCAAAAGCTAGTTACGAAAATAAAATCGCCAAAGATTCCAAAGACAACCAGAAGGCATTCTATAGTTATGTCAAGAATCTAAATGGCAATGCTCAGATCTTCTCTGAGCTACAACAGAATGGCATTAAATATACTGATCCCAAGGATATTGCCAATATCCTGGCAGATCGATTTAGTGCCATCTTCACTCCCCTCTTACCCCCTAAAAGGCCCATCTCAATACCAAAAGATTGCCAAATTCTGATAATCACAGCCACACAGGTAGAAACAGCACTCTCCAAAGCTAAGAATACAGCATCCATGGGACCAGATGACATCCCAGGCTGTGTACTACATTAACTACAAAATGAACTGGCACCCCACCTAAGTGTCATGTTTAATCATAGCCTCACCTCAGGCTTCATGCCCAGTGAGTGGCGCACAGCTACAGTTATCCCGATCCACAAGGGAGGATCCACCTTGGATCCTGGGAACTACCTTTCCATCAGTCTGACAAGCCTGATCTGCAAGGGCATGGAACGCATTATCATGAAACATATAAACAAAGACATTGGCAACCTCCAGGCACTGGAACCCACCCAGTTTGGATTTGTGAAGGGCCAATCTTGTCTCCTGAATCTGATTGACTTCTTTGAATCGGTCTCCAGAGCTGTTGACGAGGGTAAGAAGGTCCACACAGCCTATCTGGACCTCACCAAGGCCTTCGACACCATCCCCCACTCTGGAATCATAGATAAACTTACTAAGCTGGGCATAAATCCCTACGTCACTCGATGTGTTGCCAACTGGCTTACTGACAGAACCCAGACTGTAAAAGTAGCCGACTCCAAATCCAGCTCCAGACAAGTGACAAGTGGAGTACCTCAAGGTTCAGTCCTGGGACCACTCTTGTTTGGCATCTACTTCTCTGAAGTACAGGCCAACACTAAGGGACTCTGGCTAACAAAGTTTACAGATGACTGCAAACTGGAAACCATTATTGAATCCCCAAATGATGTGGATATTCTACAAAAGGGCCTTACAGAAACAGATGCCTGGTGCCAGAGCCATGGGCTCAAGCTTAATGCCAAGAAATGTATAGTCATCCCTTTGGAAAAAAACATGTACCAATGAACTACCACATAGGTGGCAGGACACTAAACATTGAAAGTGTGATGAGAGACTTAGGGACACAAGTGGACAGTGGTCTCACTTTCGATAACCACATCGCCACAACAGTCAGGAAATCCTTCTACCTGGCACACCTCATCACTAAGGGCTTTTCATCCAGAAAAAAAGGAGGTCATTGTCCCACTGTACTCATCCCTCATTAGACTCATTATAGAGTATAATGCCCCATTTGGTATGTACTGCACAAGACATCTGCAACAGCCTGAAAGGCCACATAAATACCTCACTAAAAGAATCACAGGCCTAAAACAGATGCCATATGCTGACCGTCTAAAAAAAATCCAGCTATACTCTGTGGCATATCGTCTACTCAGAGGCAATCTCTGCTTAACATACAAGGCCATGTCAAACCCTGAGCTGTTGGACATGCTCCACTTAAAGAAATCCCAATCCCTCAGAGCCACACACTCCAGGAATCTAAACCTTATCATCACAATGAACAAAACATGCTGGAGGGATAGGTTCCTGACCCAGAGACTCTCCATACTCTGGAATAGACTGCCCATACATGTCAAGCAGAGCACCTCATTGGCCCTCTTCAAAAGGAACCTTGATGATTGGATGGGAGATAGGAAATTCACCCCAGGGATCATGTCAGTTGCCCTGCTAGATGGGCCCAGAGAAGTAAATATTGTGAGAAAAAATTTCCAGGGAATTGTTATGGCTAGGCTTGCATAGGCCTTAGGGACAATAGCCTAGTACCAACCTATGAACCTATGATAGGTAAGAATACAGAATGAAATGGAGTACCTGACATACCAATACAGTTATAGCAAATGTGTACAAGTGTCAGGTGTGCCCCCCATCCTACATAGTAATGTAATAACAGTCAGGTGTGCCTCCCCAATCCTGTGTAGAAATGTAGAAATAGACAGGTGTGCCCCTCATCCTACATAGTAATGTAATAACAGTCAGTTGTGTCCCCCAAGCCTGTGTAAAAATATAGAAATAGTCAGTTGTGCCCCCCCATCCTATGTAGTAATGTAATAACAGTCAGGTGTGCCCCCACAATCCTGTGAAGAAATATAGAAATAGACAGGTGTGCCCCCCATCCTACGTAGTAATGTAATAACAGTCAGATGTGCCCCCCAATCCTGTGTAGAAATGTAGAAATAGTCACGTGGCCCCCCATCCTACATAGTAATGTAATAACAGTCAGGTGTGCCCCCCTGTCCTGTGTAGAAATGTAGAAATAGACAGGTGTTCCCCCGAATACTAAGTAGTAATGTAATAGCAGGTGTGCCCCACAATCCTGTGTAAAAATGTAGAGATTGCCAGGTGTGCCCCCCATCGTACATAGTAATGTAATAAGAGCAGGTGTACCCCCCAATCCTATGTAGAAATGTAGAAATTGTCAGGTGTGCCCCCCCATCCTACATAGTAATGTAATAACAGTCAGGTGTGTGCCCCCCCCATCCTATGTAGTAATGTAATAACAGTCAGGTGTGCCTCCCCAATCCTGTGTAGAAATGTAGAAATAGACAGGTGTGCCCCCTCCATCCTACATAGTAAAGTAATAACAATCAGGTGTGCCCCCCAATCCTATGTAGAAATGTAGAAATAGTCAGGTGCCCCCCATCCTATGCAGAAATGTAGTAACAGTCAATGCCAAATGATCGACGGATAACCTGTCGAAACAGCATGCTTCCTGTAGGTGTACAACACAAAGGTCAGCACTGAAGTACAGACAGGCATATTGGGCATGCTCAGTATGCCCAGTATGCCCAGTATGCTGGGCATGCTCACAGACTTAGAGAAATGAAGGCAATGTCAGTCAACAACATACTGAAAGGTCATACTGGGCATGCTCATACACTTAAAAACATGAAGGCCATGCCTGCAAACACCAGCGGGCCAGACATATCTGGCAGTCGCAGATGTTAGTGCAGACACTCCTCAGTATGCACCACTCATGCCTTGCACACACAGTTGATAGGAATACAGACATATATGTAAGGACAACACACTATAATAAGCCAAAGGTAGGTGTACATAGATGTGTGGATGAGGTTGACAGTGACAAGGAGCCATCTAGGCTTGTCCCACTCAGCACACAGCCAAAGGGCCCCAATCACATGAGGGTCAGATGTCACTCACTGCAGATGCTAGCCACCGGTATCTGTCAGCATTAAAGACTATGTGGTACACGTGCTAGCTGTGCAACATGACTGTACAAGGAAGTAGTAATTTAGCAGCTGGATACACATACCTGTGAAATATGACCCTGTGTGTGCCCACATGTGGCATGTCAACCTCTAGATGAATGGGTTATGGCCCATGCACACACACTGCCCTCCCCATAGCCCTACTATGACAAGCCTGCTGAGGTCATCCATTGTGAAATACACCTTTGGGAGAGTTGTAGCCCAGTAATCTCTGTGGCACATCCCATAACTTTGTACTGCTGTAGTGTGATAAACTAGTTAGGTAGGAGGTCCAATCCCAGACATGGTAACTGTGTGTGTGCGTGTGTGTGTGTGTGTGTGTGTGTGTGTGTGTGTGTGTGTGTGTGTGTGTGTGTGTGTGTGTGTGTGTGTGTGTGTGTGTGTGTTTGTCTGTCTGACTCTGTGTAGAGAGAAATGCTTTTTAAGGTAGTCACACTCCATACAATTTGAATGCTACTTTGGCAAGGCTGCTGATGTCATCCACCTAGAAATACACCTCTGGGAAGGTAGTAGCCCAGTAATCTCTGTAGTGCATTCCATAACTGCATACTGCTGTAGTGTGATAAAATAGTTAGGTAGGAGTTCTACTCCCAAACTTGGCAAGTGTGTGTGTGTGTGTGTGTGTGTGTGTGTGTGTGTGTGTGTGTGTGTGTGTGTGTGTGTGTGTCTGTGTAGAGAGCAATGCTTTTTAGGGTTGTCACACTCCATACAATTCAAATGCCCTATTTTGGCAAGGCTGCTGATGTCATCCACCTAGAAATACACCTCTGGGAAGGTAGTAGCCCAGTAATCTCTGTAGCGCATCCTATAAATGTGTACTGCTGTAGTATGATAAACTAGTTAGGTAGAAGTTTTAATCCCAGACATGGCAAGTGTGTGTGTTTGTGTGTCTGTCTATCTGACTCTGTCTGTGTAGAGAGCAACGCTTTTTAGGGTAGTCACACTACATACAATTCAAATGTCCTTTTTTGTTAAGGCTGCCGATGTCATCCACCTAGAAATACACCCCTGGGAAGGCTGTAGCCTAGTAATCTCTGTAGCATTTGTCAGAACTGCTTACTGCTGTAGTGTGATGTAGAACTCTGGAAGGGTTCTATTCCCACCCATGGCAATTCTGGATGTTATGATGAGTGTGTTTCAATGTCTGTGTAGGGAGCAATGCATTTTAGGCTAGTCACACTCAGGACATTTCAAATACCCCACTTTGGCAATCCTGCCGATGTCATCCAATGTAAAATATACCTTTGGGGAAGGAATTCTCCAGTAATCCCCGTGGTGCATCCTATAACAGCTTCATGATGTAGTGTGATATAGACCTCTGTTAGGGGCTCTATACCCACACATATTGGTTGTGGATGTTTTGTGTGTGTTTCAATGTCTGTGCAGGGAGCAATACATTTTAGCCTAGCCATGCTCACTACAATTCGAATGCCCTACTTTGGCAATCCTGCTGATGTCATCCAATGTGAAATACACCTTTGGGGAAGGAGTTCTCCAGTAATCCCCATGGTGCAGCCTATAACAGCTTCATGCTGTAGTGTGATATAGACCTCTGTTAGGGGTTCTATACCCACACATGTTGGTTGTGGATGTTTTGTGTGTGTTTCAATGTCTGTGTAGGGAGTAATGTATTTTTTGCTTAGCCACACTCACTACAATTTGAATGCCCTACATTGGCAATCCTGCTGATGTCATCCAATGTGAAATACACCTTTGGGGAAGGAGTTCTCCAATTATCTCCGTGGTGCATCCTATAACAGCATCATGTTGCAGTGTAATATAGACCTCTGTTAGGGGTTCTATACCCACACATGTCGGTTGTGGATGTTTTGTGTGTGTTTCAATGTCTGTGTAGGGAGCAATGCATTTTAGCCTAGCCACACTCACTACAATTTGAATGTTCTACTTTGGCAATCCTGCTGATGTCATCCAATGTGATATACACCTTTGGGGAAGGAGTACTCCAGTAATCTCCATGGTACATTGTATAACTGCATACTACTGTGGTGTAATAAACTAGTTAGGTAGGAGTTCTAATCCGATACATGACAGGTGTGTGTGTGTGTGTGTGTGTGTGTGTGTGTGTGTGTGTGTTTGTGTGTGTGTGTGTGTGTGTGTGTGTATCTGTGTTTGTAACTCATATCCTGTGTAGAGGTGGTTGTGAGTGTGTAACAACTGGGCTCGATGTGGAGCGGGTTTTGCAAATTTCTTATATGGTGACCCTAGTATATATCACAATGTCCACCATACAGGGATAACATATGTGAAATAGCCAAGAGGCTGGGGTGCAAATCCATTCCCATACATGTGACATCAAGGCCAGACAAACAAAGTTAGCAACCCTAGTATTAGCCAGAGAACACTTTCAACCCATGTGTCATACACACACACACACACACACACACACTTGCCTAGGCAACAGCCGTTATGTTGGTAGTACACTGCATATTGCCCACTGATAGTAACTATGGAGTGATTGCAGTGGCCTACAGAGGGCATGGCACCCTGTCCATCTGTCCAATAGTTACATACATGCAGACAGTGCACCTTCCCCACGTTCCTCACTGGACACCTGCAACACCTGTGGTGCCATCAAATGTGACCCACAAAGGACATACCATGCCTGAAAACATGCCCTGTATGGACAGATGCCACTGACACCAGGGAATGCCATTAGTATGCTATCAATGTAGGTTCACCTGCTGTCTATTACCAGTTCCTGCCACATGAGACCAGGACTGGCACCAATGATAATAATCTGTGTACACAACATGGGCCAGACACCGCAGGTACAGTTCCACATGTCACTGTACATGCATGTAGGAGATGTGCACATCATAGACACCGTCCATGTCTTGGACTAAGGAACACATACATGGCAAGAAATGCACAGCATTGGCCACACACAGTCACCCAGGTGACTAGATGGTGAATACAATACCCACCTCTGTGTGCAAATCCAGAAACTACAGCCCTGAGCCACAGTGCAGACCATTGTCATGGTCTGATGCCAAGGTATACCCATCATCTATCCTTGTATAGCCATCTGGCACAGTTGACCACTACACACCCATGAATCAATGCACCCATGCATGTCAGTACTGGCACTGTGTGTGTGTGTGTGTGTGTGTGTGTGTGTGTGTGTGTGTGTGTGTGTGTGTGTGTGTGTGTGTGTGTGTGTGTGTGTGTGAGTGTGTTGTATGATGCATATGTTCACATTCACACTCACTACAACCACCGTTGGCATACTGAAGCATGCTGTCTGATGTCAGACACCTCCCCATACCCTTTGCCCATATAACCTCCCTATGACCCCTGTGGTGCATATGATAACTGCACAGTAATGTGTTGTGGCAATCTCACTAGTGATGAGTTGTATGCCTGGCCCTGCTAAGTGTGCCAATGTGTGTGCGTCCCTGTGAGAATGTGGCTGTGTTGACGCAAACACCTGTTCATGCGGACAGGTACATGTACTACACCTACTGCATAGCTATCATATCCCTGTTGCAGATGTCACTCACCATCACATATATGTTCTGAGCGGTCCACAACATGTAACCTATGCGGCACATCCAGTAACTGCATAGAAATGTGATATCACTACACAGTCTTCAGGGTTTTAATCCCTGTGCTGGTAGGTGTGTGACACAAACATGCTTAAGTTTTACTCTCCCACCCCTCCCTGACTTGTCTTTGCCTCTGTCTGCCTCTCTCACTCCCTCTCTGGTGGATGTGGAAACCTACACCTGCTTTGCTTAGGCAGCAGCATGTGCATTTCAAGTGATGCTCATGATCAGCTGATGGCCTCTGGACAAATTGCAGCCCTCCCCTAGCTGATTGCATGTGGAAGAGCTGTGGTAACATTCCCATAGCCAATTGCATGGAAACACACTCCAATATCTAGGAACATCATGCTGGTGTTGGCCCTTTTCATTCACTGTGAGCAGGAACTTGATCTGTTGTTTGGAAAACAGCATCTCAGATGCATTGGGGATTTACCACTAACAACATACACTGTGGAAACAAGGCAACACACAGGAGGGGGATGTGCCTGACCTGACTATAGACTGTAAGTGCTGCTATACTGCATTTGAAGTAATGTTAGTTTAACAGTGTGTGTGTGTGTGTGTGTGTGTGTGTGTGTGTGTGTGTGTGTGTGTGTGTGTGTGTGTGTGTGTGTGTGTGTGTGTGTGTGTGTATATATATGCCTGTCCTACATGTTTTAATACCTGCCATGTCAGTACTATGTTTATGAGGAATCCCCATGTGTAAGGTCATCTGCAGACTGGGCAGTGTGTGGTGCCTTTGGTTTCATGTGTTACCCACAGAGCATCTATCTGTAAACTGCAGAAGGTAATGTGAGGACTGCAGTCTGTAGATAGTGAAAGCCTTGACAGTTACTGACTTCATATCCCTCATAGGACATATGTTGCAACAAACCCTGTTACAACAGTAAATGTATGAGTTATCACAGCAACATGTCAATATTTGCCCTGTGTATGTGTTTCTAGCCACAACCTGTCAACCTTTGTACATATGTCATGCATTAAGAGGTACATATGTGCTGTACACCATAATTAGTGTCATCATATCTGATAACAAGCCAGTGAGATATCAGACTGCTACACTTGTTAGGTACAGTAGGGGCTATATTTGATGACATAACCTGGACATTCTGTGGTTGTTTGTACAGTACTGAGGTTTGTGTACTTATGGCAAAGGTCAACAGTGTGTGTATTGTTAATATGTACTTTGCCTGTCTACAGACTGTGGTAGACATAATTGTTCTTGGTCCCATCCTATCTGATGTTACATGCTGCTCCACTGTATGTTACTGTATTGGATTACATGTTTGTAAGGCCATACACACACATGTCCCATACCACAGACAGGCATCAGACCACACTGTGTAGCAGCCCTGTATATGTAGGGTTAATGTGTGAGTGGCACATATGAGGATGGTGTTGAACAGATAGTCCATATACTGTAATATTATGCTAGCTTACCATATGTGGCTGTGGCTGTGTTCACATTAGTTGTGGTTATGCACTTTCACATAGGTGTATCTTACCCTGTGCTGTGACATGCCTGTAGAGCCTGCTATATATGCAGGTACATGTGCATTCCCCCATAGGAGATGTACGCCAGTGTTGAGCCAGTTTGCCTGTAGCCTGCACAGTGCTTTGTTACATGCCTAGAATATAGATGGGTATGTATATGTACATAGATATACATATACACACCCAGATATATACATATACATATACAGAGTAATATATGTCTATACATATACAGATAGTGAAACATATGCGTATGGATATCTACATATATATTGACAGTAGTAGGTATATCAGAAAAGATATGTATGCACATATAGTTATAGATATCTACATATATACCAACAGAACTAGGCATATCTGTACACATAGGATGTGCATACATATATAGCTATATACACATATATCTATATACACATATATGTATATCTATATATACACATATGAATATATACATATATGTGTATATATATATATATATATATATATATATATATATATATATATATATATATATATATGTACATGCAAAGAGATGTACATATGGCCATATATATGTAGCACTATACAGATGTGTATACAGACATATGTATGAGCATACATGTATATGTACATGCAGACATATATAGACCTATTATATGTATACAACCATATTCCTGTCATGAGTAAACATCACGGTTTGGTATACCCTCCCACATGTATTTCACCGTATGTATCTGCGATGTGTATATTATGATAAAACAACATATGTGATGCAACAGTCATATTAATAACTAGGACTACACAATTTAGGAACTACAGGCATAAATGTTCAATACTACTCAATATGTGAATTGACAGCTATATTGGTAAAACAACAGCAGTTTTCACAGTGGTCATGGCATAGTGGTTAAGTGTCGTGACTTCAGTGTAAAGGGCCCTGGATTCAAGACCTGCGAGGGCTGTTCATTTTGTTGCTGGGCAAGGCTGTTGGAAGAGTGGTTAAGGCAGTTTTCAACAGCTTTACACATGTTTGTGTGGGTTTGCGTGAAGCTAAGTGGTGCTAAGCTATGGGTAAATGTATGGGCACTTACACAGTGTAGGCAGCACTTACCAGTGCGCAAATCAGTTTAGCTGTTATATTCCAGCAATGTTGATACTTGCTAAGCATAGCTTAGCCCTGGTAACTCAGACACACAACCCAGTCTGATAGCCTGTAATAAGTGTATGTAATGCCATGTACAATACATGCACCTATGTGCTGTCATTACAGTATCAAGGGGTGTGAGTGTCATGTGTGGGACACGGACATATATGAAGCCTGTACAGCACTGTTATCTGTGTGAATGTGTTACATACATGTGTAGTAGCCCAGGGTACATGCTGTCACACTAGCATGTAGTGTATCATGGCAGTACTACTGTTGACAGTGCTAACCCAGGCAAGAGCAAAGTGCTTAATGTAGTACTGACAACAGGCACACCTATGAGCATGGCTGGACACCAAAGCCTTCCTGTTGTATCCCTGGTGTGTGAGCTGTGTCACAGTATATACCCCTTACTGGTCTGTCAATGCACTCATGATACTGCATAGCTACCTGCCAAGCTGATGACTCTCAGTCCTTGTACAGATGTGTAGATGGCAGGTATACAGCTGGGATATGTACAGGCAACCTATGCTTGTTTGACGTCCTACTACACATGTGGCATATGCATGAGATGCATATCCCTGTAGTACCAATGTTGGGGTATACTATGGGCTGTATAGCAGTCACGGCCAATGTGTGATGGTGGGTATGGCAGAATGTCATCATGGGTTTCAGGGAGTACAATACCCAGAGGAGGATGTGGGTGCTGCATACACTGTTATTACACTAAGGTACACCAGGTATATGTCCCATGTACCACATTATGGTTACCACTGTCACTATCAATCATACAGGTAACTGTTACCACAGTCCAAGCCAGTTATACATGTGATGTGTGCAGCCTATCTGTAACACAATGGAGACATGGTCATGTTAGCAGCAATAGATCCTGGTATCTCAGATGTGTGTCTGGCTGTTATGTGTCTATAAATGTGTATATGACGGTATGTCACACTATGTATCATCCAAATGCGCCCATTACATCCCCAATTAGCATACTGTACATGTCGGGGGATGTTCTACATGTACCATGTAACCTGGGACACACCTCACCCTAAACACTGTGCGATGTGTGCAATGTAAGCCACACATGTCATTATCATGACATAGCTAGGTAGGGGTCTAGTCCCAGTGTTGCCAAGTAACAGTGTGCATGTATGTGGATGGGTCTACATCAGGTTGCAGGGTATACATGCCTCAGCAGGCCACCTGTCCATGTGGTACAGGCAATAACCGGTTTAGTAACCCATGAAATGTGTTCGACTGTACCCCAGATATGTCACAGCCATGGTGTCAGCACAGTGACATACCCCGTTGTGGAATATTACTGCAGACCATCCTCGTGCTGACACATGTACACCAACAACACAAATGGATAACATTATAGGGACTGCAATTAGCCAGTGTTACTAACAGCTATAATGCATCATTGCTGGATGGCTGCACTACCTGCCAAATACGCCTCACACTCTACTCCCTACAACATGTTATACTGCAGTACTGTGGTACACTGTTGTAAAGTCACCATGTGCATCAGAACCATATCTGCCTGTCCCTGCATTGATGCTGAGGATGACAGGGATGTGGCAGAGGTATCATCATATGCACAGGGCATCCTAGTGCTGACACATGTACACCTACAAACAAAAATGGATAACATTATAGAGACCACAACCAGTGTTACTAACAGCTATAAGGCATCATTGCTGGACGGCTACACTACCTGCCAAATATGCCTCACACTCTACTCCCTACAACATGTTACACTGCAGTACTGTGGTACACTGCTGTACAGTCACTGTGTGCATCAGAACCATATCAGCCTGTCTCTGCATCAATGGTATGGATGACAGGGATGGGGCACAGGTATCATCATATGCACAGGGTGTGGTTTTGGTTTGCCAGAGGCTGAAGGTGGGCCATGCATTTGAAACCATGTGTGTGGGTGAAGGGTGTACTGTGGGGAGCTGTGTGAGGTGATGTGGTGTGTGTAGGTATGGGGTTACCCTAGGTGTGTTTGCATAGTGTGTGGGTATGCATGCACACAGTTCTGCCATGTGGCTGCCCTACACAGGTATTTATGGACAGCTGCAGACCATACCTGGCAGGGTGTGCAGTTCACTACCTCTGGCCATGGACATGTGGACTGTGCCTGCTGGGGGTTCCATGGGCACGTCCAGGTACAGGCCTCGATGTGCTACTCTCACCTGCTGATGACATTTGTTCACTGGTATCAGGTCCCTCCTGGGACTGGCCAGGACCACATGCACGTGGCCTGCTGTGGTGTGGACAGAACACCCCTCGCACTGCTGGGGCTGCTACTGCCACTATGGGAGCCCCTTGGAGTCCTGGCATACCCACATTGACTACCAGCTGTTCACATTGCTGGCCTATGTCCACACGGCCGTCGCCACACTCCCACCACATGTTCAAGCATGGACAGAACATGGTCAGTGAGGGCCATCATCTCACCAGACCGTCTATCCATGAGCTCAATTAATCCATGGATGGCATCAGCCAGTTCACGGGCGTTGTCATTTGAAGATGTGAGAGCAGCCATTTACAGACTCAGGCCTTGTCTGTGGTAACATTCTATATGTGCCTGCACTGCCATGACAGCCTGAAACATGCTTCTGCTGATACCAGATATGTCGACTCTGCCAGGGGCATGATGTCCAGTGGCCCTACCACAAGCACCCTGGGACATCTGCCTATGTGGTGGCCTGCTGGACATCTTGATGTCTGCTGTGACCGGACACAGTAGGCATGGTTACCACACTTTCCTGTGCACTGCCACCGAGTGCCAGCTGTCCCTCTGCTATGGCCACTGGTGATGGGGTTCATATAGGCACTGAAACTGTGTGCAGAGGTGGGGTGGCTAAAAGGGGGTATGTCTAATGGCGCAATATTGGCCCCTGACAACTCCACCAGTGTGTCAACATTATTATTATCATCTTCGGTGTTTGTATGGACACCAACATCAAATTGCATACAGGAGAGACCCTGACCCACCTCACCACCTGTGGGGGAAAACAATAAACGCACTGTAAAACCTGTATAGCATTGCCTAACTGTACACACATACACTCACACACACACACACACACACACACACACACACACACACACACACACACACACACACACACACCTCTGTAATACCTACCTGTCCATGGCTTTACAGACAGTCCCACGTATATGTCCATGTGTTACCCCATCCTGCATCACACTTGTTAACATACACACATTGATACCACTCATTAACATCACAGTCCTCTAAATGCCCACACAAGTGGCCACAATACAAGGCCTGTTGCTACTTTACTTGCCTGAGCTGTGTGTAGTGGATTTACATGGCCTCACTGCTGTCATTCGGTATGTACCCTCTGTATGCCCGGAAATTATGTGCATGGCCCCTATATGTGTGGGTTACTATGTTGTATCCATAATATATCGCAATGGTGTGTCATGTGTATGTAATGCTCAGTACATGCCAGATATGCAACTCCTTCAGCCTATCATGTGACAACTGTAATATTTGGATACACTCCCTGGTGTTGACTAGTACTTCTCCAATGCATCTGTAGAGTTGCATACGTGGGTTGTAGATAACCTCTCTGCTGACTGCGATATTAAGTGTGTACCTGGTGTCTACCTTCCCTCTGGATGCCAGTTCCATGCTACAGACCATATTATACTATTTGCTGTCCTGTAATTACACACATGACAGGTATTCCTGGTGTAATATGGCACTCCATGTCCATGTACTGCATGGTCCCAAAGGGAGGTACAGCTGTATGAACACCCCACAATTACACATGTGCATACATGGTCACACACACAAACACACACATGCACATACACATCCTACATGCATCTACCTCCCTCCACTTCACCAGAGTGACCCTGCAGGCAAACTAACTAACCACTAGGATGCACACACACACACACACACACACACACACACACACACACACACACACAGGTGATTTTGCACAATGATAGTACACACAGTCCTCCTATTACCCATCTGTCAACATGCAGAACATATGGTACAGAACATCATGCAGTTCAGCTATAGTTAATCCATGCTAGCAACAGTATACATGTGTGTGATGCATGTGCTGTGTCACTAGGTGATTCCCCTTCCCCTGGATACCACTGCACCCATGTACACAGTATTGGTGTGCACCTGTTCTGCACCCTGCCATGTACTGTGCACCACAACTCACAGGTGTACAACCCATTGTGGAATGTGTAGTACTGTGTCAGTTATGTCAGCTTTACTTCCCACAGCCCCTATGTTTTTCAGCAACACATAATTGGGATGATATGTGGACAGTTGTCATTGGTGAATGCATGATGCCTGATTTACAGCTGTCAACATCAACAGACCATGTATGACCACTGCCATACTCTTACGTTGACAACCATCAGAGCATATCATGGCTATGGGGGGTGTACACACCTTTAATGATTTTATACACACATCCTTGATTTGCCATGGGACCACATCACCACATATCTTAGCAGTACACTAGCCCGATATGTGACATATGTCCTGTACTTTCACATACAGTGTCTACAGATTGTGTTAGGTGTGCGGCTGCTGACCGCAATGCATACACACCATGTGGGCATTTGTGTGCACACCCTTATCATGATGGTTTATTGCACCTCTTATTGTGTGTACTACAGCAGTCACTGCTCCTGGCAGAGGTATACCAGCTTGGGCCATCTGCATTTGCCAGTGTATGTTCAGTCTACCTACGCATGTCCCCCTATTCTGCATGATTGCAAGGTATATTCATGTGAACATTCCATGATGTTCACACACTGCCATCACTATTGCTGTGTGGGTAGGGTTACGACTGCCACAGGTCCTGAACCTGACTGTGTGCAGATAGAGCCATTCCTACCATCCTTAGCATCCCTGCTGCAGTGCACTGGTGTGTCATGCTGAGACCCTCCTCCTTCAGCTTTTAAGCAGATGCATGACAAGTAAGCCCTACACATGTGTGTCACTTTGTAGTGTCCCATACACTGAACACCACATGTTGCAGCCTAGAACCAGCTGGTAATGTGGACTACTGTAATGCCTTATGCCATAGTGTATATCTGCAGTAGTTGCCATTGTCCTACAGGTATATACACTGGTGTTGCACTGTATATGGGTGTTGTTCCAAACATGTCACTACTGTAGGCCATGTCTACCACCAGTATGTTACTCCCTGTGGACACATTCCACAATGACAGGATGTTAGTTATCATGCAGGTGTCTGACACACCTTTCCAATACCCCATCATGGTAACCCCTGTGAGACTGTGCATTTCACAGCAACAATACATGCACATGTACGGCATGCATTTAGGGTAGGTGTATTAGATGGGTGCATGGTATATACCATCACCATTACATGCCCGGTATGTTGGCAAGCATCTACATAAAACATACTCACCAGCTACAGGCTGCTGCTTTGTTGGTATCCCGGAGGGACCTACATAAGAGGGTGAGAGATGCAATGTCAGTGGCCACACTTGTGGCAGTGCTACAGGGTGGGTGCAGTATTACCATGCATCAATGGTACATTCGCACGATACTACCACATCTGGACATCTGTTTATCACTATAATGCAACAACACAATATATCTATGACATGTCAGATATGCATGATCTACCTGTACCAACGCGGACGTTTACACAACAGTGGTCTAGTGATGTGCCCTGTATCCTTACCTGCACGCTCCTCGACCGGTGTGTGGGTGACATCCACCTCCACGAAAGAGTCCAGTGGTTGTTGGCCGTCCAGACAGGCAGGTGCCACGAGGCTAGCCAGGAGCTCCTCCACACATGTCAGGGAAGTGGATGGCATGCCCACCCCGTGGCAAGATGATCCCCGGAGCAGTATGCCGATGAGCATTGCAAAGCAGGTCAGTACAATGATGCCAGACCTGTTCATAACTGCGGTTATGCAGTCCGACATCATTGGCCCTGTGGACTAAGTCATTCCACAGGGTAGTCCACTCCTGCTGCTCATGTGCATGCCTGCCAAACAGCACTGGGTAGTGCTGGATCATGTGTGCTATCAACACTTCATTCTCTGCATGGGAATAGGTGGACAACCATGCATGTGGCATCTTGGCTGAAAGACATAAAGATGGAAACAGGTTTGAGCAACTCATATGGCAAAGTTACCACAGTTTGTGATATACATCTCTGTCACTCCCTACCATATCAGCCTCAACAAACTGTACACACAACTCATTAGGTATGGCTACAGCCTAATTACAGGTTGGACAAATATTGTATTGTACCACACCTTCTATGTGATTGTAGCGATGTCCCCTGTGTGGACACTATCATTGCTGGCCTGTTACAGATTATTCACCTGCATGCCATTGTCAGGGCTACTATGGTTACATATATGCCAGTGGTATGGCTGCTCTGAGATTGCCGCACATCTGACAGTCTGTGTTATTGGGGATATCTATGCATGCTGTTAGACATGTAACGGGATTGTGTAGACTATTACTACCAACATATGTTCTATAACAATGACACAATAACATGTATATGTTCAATTGGCCAGCAGATCCACCTCTCCAAACCCACCTTCCCATGATACCTGCCACATCACATGTGTGTCCCAACCTGGGGCCTCCTCATGTACTGTCCCAGCAATACCATCAGGTGGAACCACCCAATGGATGTTGTGCTCCCCCTCAGGCACACACAGACATGTTCCTGTCCACTGAACTCAGGTCTAGCATCTGTTCCATACCAGGCTCCACAGGTACATGAGGGATGTGCTACATCAGTCTGAGGCACCCGGTACACATTCACAGGGCCAACATGCTCCTCCTGCTCAGACTCCAGACCAGGCACCTTCAGGACGTGGACTGCTGTTGTGGGTAGCAGTGGGTGGGAGGCTTGTTCCCATTGTGCCCATATTGGGGCCCATGGGGCATCCACATTACAGACCACACACACCATCCACAGTGTTTACCCACCACATGTGTTACATAACACTCCTGTAGACTGTCTTCTATATCTACCAATCCTGACTACCTCCAGATGTGTACCTGCCATACTTCCCCATATTCCCATTGCATACTTCACAGATGGGGGCAATGTGGTCCCAACAAGGGACTATCATGTAACATACCTGTCCATGTTGCACACACTGCCAGCTGCAGATATCTGTGTGTATTGCTATGTGTGGTGGTGCCTCACACATAGCATGCATCACTGTGGTAGTAATACAGGGGACATGTCTTTACACACACATATATATATATATATATATATATATATATATATATATATATGTTTGTGTGTGTGTTTGTATATATGTAGACATGTGCATATAGGTATGTATCTATATATGTGTAGATATATGTGATGTATATATGTGCACATATATATGTCTACACATGGGTATATGTATATTTCTGGACATACATGCTGATATACATATATATCTTTATATAATATATATATATATATGTGACATATGTACACATATGCATACCTATATGTGGGGTACATTCAGACATCAGCTCCACAATCTCACAACATCTTCCTGCACAGCTGCACTGTTCTTCCTTGCTTCAACACAGACAGATGCCACATATGGACATGGCCTGATATTAGGGGGTTATATGTAGGACCCAATTGCAGATAACCCTATTACACACCTATCGCATTCCGGCATGCTACATTACAGATTCACCTGAGTATCCTGCCAGTGGTGGGCCATGGCTCCCACATTTCTATGATAATGGCATTACGTTCACCACCAGCTATTGGCCATGTAATATACATACTTCTCATTACACAACACACACTATGATGGCTTACATCTTGTCTGTCAGTGCTGGACTGCACAGTTGATGGCTATGGCCCACTACCCACAGGGGCAGACACTATTGTCCATAGCAGTTGTTCACTTGAACATCATCACAACAACACCTGATGGCACATATAAATCATTCCACATCATCTATCCCATTATGATGGACCAGGTACTACATTCTATTACATGTATATATACTTCACATACCTGTTGTGGGAATGATGTCTTGTTGAATGACAGATGGGTAAATGCCTTTGACGTAGGCTTTAATTTTGCAGAGAATTGTCTTTCTTTTTTCTTCTCGCTCTCTCTCTCTCTCTCTCTCTCTCCAGTAAATGGATTGAGCTGCCTTGCACAGATTGCAGCCTGACTTTAGTAGGTGATGCACACGATCAGGTGATGTCCTCTGCACCAATCAGTGTCCTCCACTTGCTAACTGCATGCAGCTTGCTGCGTAGTACTTCCAATTACCACTGTCATGGCAACCACCTACTATAAATCCCTATATCATGTGAGCGTGGTCCCTTTACCTTTCCTGTGTGATGGACATCCTTCCTGTGTGTGGGCATCAGTGTTACAGACAGCAGGTCACAATACCTCTTACAGGAGAACTGGCACACTCAGGCCAGCTACATATTTGTAGGAGGTTCCAGAACTACAGACAGAGTGTGAGTAGAGTTGTCTTATGCTTTGTATAGTACTGGTGTTACATGGTGTGTGTGTGTACATACTAGTTTACCTTGGAATGCAATCTCTCTGCATAGCTCTCAACTGTGGGCCTATCATCTTGGTGGCCAGAGGTGTGCCTATCATGTTTTGTCTGTCCACCTCACAGGTCCTGCATCAGATATTTCACTGGCAGTGTGTATGTTGAGAGCTATCAGTACATGGCTATATCCATTTATGTTTCTAACCTCAATTTCCTGACTAAGGGTATGTTGCAGACTATCCTGTAACATCAGCGACTTGCCTAGTGTATGGCAACAGTTTTCCACATATGGGCCTGTGTTCCAGCCTCTGTCCTCCACCTACATACCAAGCTTTGCACATATGAGATGCTGCCAGGGGTTGTTCTGTAGTGGACTGTGAGTATATCACGCTGCCATTGCTGCCATCAGTCGACTGCTGTTATATCTCCCACACATACGGTGGGGCCATATATGTGTGGGCTTCACCTATATGATACATGTGTGCCCTTATGCACTCCAGAAGCCAGTGTATGTAACAGTGGTATATGGCCCTGTATTATTGAGTCTGGGGGGGGGGATACACCAAATATAACCTAGGCTGTTACAAAATGTGGGGGTATCAGGGGTGAGCTGCCTTAAGGTATCTGGATGTACAGTACCATACAATTCACCTATATTTACATTACTTACATATATTGGGTTAATGAAGGCATACTGCCTCCTGCCATACAGACTGCTCTGTCAGTGTACTTGTGATGGTGTCAGTTATGCCTTGTTATGTGACAGTTACATCCCATTTGGTCAACTGAAGTCTTTACCACCTAGTGATTTTGTACAGAGTGTAGATAGAGGCTGCTGAACTATACACCTGTATTACTTACTGTTGATTGTTTGGTATTCTGTGGCCCAGTCTGTCTTTACTATTGTACAATTTGAATGGCTTAGCCTGGACAGCAACAGTTGTGAACCTTTCCAGACTACTGTATTAGCATAACTGTTTCACAGTTGCATTACTCTGTTTATATGGATGCCAGTGTCTGAACAGCTATATTACATGGCATATGAAACTGTAATAGTACACAAATAAAGGTTTTCCATTTCTGCAAACCTGTGCATGGTGTTTTATTCTATGACCTCTCTGTGGGTATATGTTGCAGGCAACAATTGTCATTTGTATGGGTGGCCTATACAGTGCCCAGTTGTTAAGGTGTTAATTGTAGGCATTAGTGGCTGTTCCATATTGTGTGCACCTTCTACATATGTATCTTACTGTACATATCTCTGCGTGTGTATGTGTAGTCACATGTATATCTATATATATATATATATATATATATATATATATATATATATATATATATATATATATATATATATATATATATATATATATATGTGTGTGTGTGTGTGTGTGTATATCTGTATCTGCATATATGTGTCTGTGTATATGTATCCTGGGGATATTGATAGCTTCCACATTTTACATTTCCTATGGGAGCCAGACTGTACTGCATGATATGTTACCAATACCAACCTGACATCATACAGGTGGGATGTACTACTGTTAACATCTTGTACCCATGTCATCTCAGGTCCTGGTTATGGAATCTGCAACACTTCTTAATAGTGTATTGCAGGGCAAACATGTTTGGCTGTGGGGGGGTATACCTATTCGTACAAGACATGTATTGTTTGGGGCCTCTCAACCCCATTAATGGTACATGTGGACATATATGTTTAAGTTAATCTACCATTGTTATCTACAGATGTATGGCCATATATACCTATATAGATATATCTATCTATCTATATATATATATATATATATATCTGCTTACATATATATATATAACTATGTCCGTATATACCTACATAGATATATATCTGCTTACATATATGTAGCTTGCTGTGTATATGTAGACATATAGGTGTAGACATATAAATGTGTCAATGTAGGCATTTGCATGTATATATGTTCATATATTTTTATATATATATATATGTATATGTATATATTTCTATATACATATATATATATATATATATATATATATACATATATATATTTATTTATTTTATTTATTTTATGTTAGATTTGTTGACCGGGATAGTCTAACTGGATACATATCCATTTTCAGTAGAGGCCCGGGGAGAAAAGCTCCACAAAACTTATAAGATATATGAAGAAACATATTAAGGAACATACGAGAATACATACATAGATACAAATACATATATGCATTCAAGCATATAAAATAATAAAAAAAACAGATCAAATCCAAGATACAAATAAAGAAAATTGACATTAGCAGAATGTTACATCCTTTAGGTATCAAATTAAAAAAAAAAACAGTTTTCAAAGGCTAATAGTAGACATGACCAGCATGATAAGTCAATTAGTATTAAAAGTTAGTATTTAGTAAAAATGTAAGATAGTATTCGATACTGTGAGGTCAGAGAGTTAATCAGGAATGGTACAAGAACATAACCAGTGGTTATTGAAGAAAAGTCTTAGGTTAGTTTTAAATAGTTGAAGAGACGTCTGAGCAGTTAGGTCATGTGGTAAAAGATTCCATATTTTACCCACAGAGTTAGAAAATAAAGAGTCACCAGCTGAGTTTTTTGATAGGGTAGTGAGGATCAATAATTTGTTTGAGGAGCGTAGATTCTTCAGGGTCTTATATGGCATTATGAGGGTGAAAAGAATTGGGGTGCTATTGGGTTGATGTAGGGCTTTGTGAGCTATAGTCAGTTGGTTGAATTGTAGTTGGTGGGGGAGTTCAAGCCAACCTAGTTGTTTAAGGTTCTGACAGTGATGAGTTATATAGGGAGAGTTTGTCGCAAATCTGGCTATGTTGTTATATGATTTATAGCGTTTGTTGAGGTTATTTTTGGAAAGATTGGTAAATATGGGGGAAGCGTATAATAGGGTAGAGATTAAGTGAGTTCTGGCTACTGTGGTTCTGGCTTCTAGAGTAAGGAAAGGTTTGATTCTGTGTAGGGATCTGAGTTTTCTGTTAATAGTCTTAATAGTATTATTTATACGTGTGTCAAAATTTAGTCGGTTATCAATAGTAATACCTAGGAGTTTAGTGGTGGGGTCTGGGGAAATGATGGTCCCATTGCTGGATATGAGTGTGAAATGTAGAGGGGTGGAGAAGTGGGAGGGTGTGAAGAGCAGAAGTTTGTTTTTTGGGGGGTTGAGGAGAAGACAGTGGTTAGAAAACCATTCTTCTATTGTGCTAAAAGCTTTTTGTGTAAGAGTATGAAGTTCATTTTGGGATGTACTTGAACAGATGATAGTGGAGTAATCTGCGTATTGAATGCAGGTAGAGAGTGGGGTAGAAAGATGAAGGTCGTTTATGAAAATGGAAAACAGCAGAGGACCTAATATGGAGCCTTGGGGGACACCTAGGGAGGTAGGAAGGAGGTCAGAAAGATGGTTGTGCCAGAGAACTGCCTGTTGTCTGTTTTCAAGGTAGGATGTAAACCAATTCATGGCAGGAGTGTCAAGTGAGAGGGACTTCAGTAGGTGGAGGAGAAGTTGGTAATTAACCATGTCAAAGGCTTTTGATAGGTCGACAAAGAAAGCAGAGGAAAGGTGATTTTTATTGCGATTATTGTTGATACAGTTAGTAAAGGATAACAAGGCTGTGGTGGTACTATGAAATGGTCGGAAGCCATGCTGACAGTTTGCTAGGAGATTGTGGTGGAGTAGGTGGTTTAGTAGTTGTTTGTGGATACACTTCTCCATTATTTTAGCAAGAGGCGAGAGTAGGGCTATGGGGCGAAAGTTGGAGAACTCAATGGAGTTGCCACCTTTATGGAGTGGAATAATGTATGAGATTTTCCAGATAGATGGTATTGTGCCTTCTTTTATAGTTCTATTGATTAATAAGGAGATGGGATAGGCAATAGCTTTGGCTCCTATCTGGAGGAATTCTGCAGGTAGTTTGTCAGCTGAGGGGGTAGAGGGTTTTCATTTTTGGAGTAGGGAACAGATATAGGAGGTAGGTATAAGTTCAAGGTGGAATAATGGGGGAAGTGTGGAGTTGGAATCGGAGAGTTTAGAGGTATCAGGGGTTAGATGATTAGCTAGATTTAGTATAGAGGTGGTAAAGAAGGAGTTAAAGTCATTTGCTGTTTGTGTAGGGTTATCAGGGTTGGAGCCTAATGGATTTGGTGTGGGTGATTTGCCTGGTGATAGCAGTTTGTTAATTGAAGCCCCAAATTTTTGTGGTTGTTTAAGGGATGATTGCTGTTATTGGATGAAGAAGTTCTTTTTATCTTGTAGAATTGCTTTTTTTGTTATGTTTCTTAGTTGCCTAAAGGTTTGGTGTTCAGAACTATTCTTTGTGTAACGCCATTTTGCCCGTAATTTGTTTCTGTTATGGATTAGTTTCCTAGTATGATTTGAGAGCCATGGAGCTGGTTTAGTTTTGATTCGTATAGAGCAGGTTGGGGCATGATTGTTGAGGATTGTTAGGAAAGTGTTATTGAAGTAGTTAACTGCTTTGTTTATAGGGAGAAATTTAAGAGGTGACCAGTTACAGTGCTTAAGATCGTTTTGAAATAGGTTGGGGTCAAAATGTTTTTTGGATCTGGTCGTTCTAATGGTTGTTGGGATAGTAAGATTTATTTTATGTCTGATAATATATATTAGAGAGTGGTCACTGAGGTTGTCTGGGAGGGTTCCTGTTGTATATTTTTGATGTGGGCTATTTGTAAGTATCCAATCCAGGATGCTTTTTTTATTATTGTGATTATTTGTTCTGGTAGGGGAGTTGATAGCTTGTGAGTAACCATACAAGTTGATAAGGGTGGGTGAATTGGAGTGAGTACAAGAGTTCCAGTCTATGTTAAAGTCACCTAGGATTATGGTTTCCTGCGGTAGGTGTGTAGAAAGCCTGTTTAATATGTCCTCTAGTACACTTTGATTGTTACCTGGGGAATATAGGAGCAGATGATGTTTATGGATTTGCTGGAGTTCAGCTGTAGTTTTGATATAATTACTTCTGCGTTATTGTTTGTGGGAAGGTTGGTTTCTATGATGCTAATTTGTAGTCCTGATTTGTAGAGAATTGCTACCCCGCCGCCTTTTTTGTTTGTGTGGTCATTTCAAAGGATGCTACAACCTGGGGGGATGATTTCATTATCTTTTATTGTGGGTTTAAGTCAGGTTTCTGATAAGCAGAGGATATCAAACTGATGAATATCTAGAAGGGCATGAACCTGACGTATATTTAAATGGGCTATAGAGAGAGATTTGAAGGGTTTGTTAGCAGGGGAGGGTATTGAGTAATATTGATTGTAGCTTGTGGTGAGTAAGGAGGGGTATGGACCCGGATTAGGGTGAATGTCTCCATCTATTAAGGAGTGGGGTGATATAAAGTTCTTGAATTGTATAAGTTTCCAATGGTAGTTGAGTGATTTTCTAATATTTAGAATGGAGTATTTGATGTGTGTTGCTCGATGATATTTAGGAAGAAGGTAACTAGGTGAATAAGTGATATTAAAAAAGCATGTAGGGGAGTTATGTATGGTTAAGAGAGTGTGTTTGGTAGGGATGGTGAGATTAGATAGGGTATGATCTTCGAGGGAGGTTAAGAGGTAGGTAGTAGTTAGAGTAATAGATAAGAGGGAAAATAGGAGTAGGAAATGGGAATGGAAGGACATAGCTAAGGAGTGTATGGTGGATAATTAGAGGGGTAGGAATGATGAGTAGAGGGAGATATATAGGAAGGTGTAGACAAGTATTATTGGGAGGAGTTAAGTTCTAGGGGAAGTAAGGATGTGGTCTGTATGGTTAGTGATTGGGGTGGGTGTGGCCAGGGGTAGAAAGTGTGATTGGATTATTCTATTGGGGGTGTGGTGGTGGGTGTATAAGTTTAGCAACAATGGGGGTGGGTGGGATATGGGGGCAGGGTAGGGGAGCGGAGTGAGCCCGCAGGGTGAACGGAGTGGGCAGAGACACCAGAGTAGTTTGTCAGGATGACAATCAGTAAGGAAAGAAGATATGCAGGTAAGTCTGCGAGTAATACAGTATGGGGAAATGTTATGGTGCTGGGAGAGGTGTATGTGTATGAGGAGTAAAGAGTGAATAAAGATGGATAAGTTCAGGGGGAGAGGAAGACTTAGTCAGTCAAGAGAAGGTTGGAGAGGGAGTTGGTAGTAAGTGAGAGAGGATAGGTTTACAGGGGCTAATGTAGGGCGCCACCTGGTGGACAGTCTCTGGATTACAGTAACAATGATTTCCTAAAAGTGTGTAAGGCCAGCGAGGGAGGGGGGAGGATGAGATTACTACGATATAGAGAAGGTATGGACCAAAGGAACAGTTAATTTAGAGTGAAAAATGCCAGATGAGAGGGGGGGTTGGCTGCTGGCAGACCTAACTAAGAGGCTATCCTCACTGTAAAGAAAATAATTCACTTTAAGTTTAATACAGATTGTTTATAAGTCATAGCATGACATACTTAACTGTCTCAAACAGAGTAAGGTCCCCCAAGGAGGACTTATATATATAATATACACACACTCACACACATATATATATATATATATATATATATATATATATATATATAGATATATAGATATGTTGCATCTGTTTAGATATTAATATACTTACACACACACACATACATCTAAATGTTGAAATACATTCTCTGTACTGTTGCATGACTGGTCTGGATGATATGTTTTTGAAATCATCAGAGTTATGTATATCTGACATGGCTTAGTGGTAAATCACTTTATCTATGGTGTGCAGGTTCCTGGGTTTGAGCCTTGCAGAGGCTGATTATTTTGTTGCTGAGCAGAATATGGGGCATTGGATACATAGTGATTAAGGCACTTTAAAGCAGCTGTAAGTGGGTTTGCGTGGGTTTGTGCGGAGATAAGCACTGCTAACTTCCGGTTACAGTTTCTTATTCTCTGTTAGCTTCTGCATTGCTTAACCTGTGTAGGCATTGCTTACCCCCACACAAACAGGCTTAAACTTGTCTAATGCTGCTTAAAAGTACTTACTCCCACTTACCCCTGCGCTAATTTCTTTAAAAGAAAAGAAAAAGGGGTTGATAGGAAAGTGATGAAAAAAGGGGCACAAAGAGGGAAAGACAGTAGGGAAAATAGTGGGGGATGTGCAGGAAGGGTGTAGGGAAAGTCCATAGCTGCCCATTTCTTCTACAGCAACAGCTGTGCATATACACTGAATTTTGAGGTAGATTTGGACACCCAAACCCCTAGCAGAGGGGTGAGGACAACAATAATAAGTTGTGATGCCAATTAGACCAGATTACATGTGTCCAGTGGACATGTGTGTGAAATGGACAGCTATGTATGGGGTGAGATTTTTGGGGGGTAACAGAATGCCCTTTTTTTTCAGTTGAGAGTGGGATGTTGGGGAGGGGTAGTAGGTATATTTGGGGAGGTAGGTTGGGTAGGTTAACAGACAAGACAAACAAGACGCATACAGGGGCAGTATATGACACATGTGGGGGGTAAACATCTTGATGCAGAGGGCTGTTGGGATATCAGAAGCCCACAAGCCCCCTAGTGGTAACAGTGGGACTGAGATCCCCACCCATGGGCAGTCAACCCTGTACCTTCTCAGCCCCGAAGGTGGCTGTGCTGAGGGCTGAGTTGCAGAGCCAGGGTGACTCTCTAATCATGACACGCGGCCCTCGAGCTGGCGTAGAAGATCACCAAACTGCTGGTTGATCTCTCTACACACTACAACCCCGACCTGACAATGGGTTACAGGTGCCTGTCTGCACCCACTCCCAGGGGGGGGCGAGCACCATCCCCTGAGGCAGTTCCACCCGAAGGTTTTGCAGAACCAATGGACAGGGAGGTCCCGGGTTGGGCCCCAGACATGCTGGTGCCCAGTGCCATGGCCAGCTGAGGTTGGACAGGTGGATCCGCTGGGACCGGCCTTCCCAAGCATGCTATAGTGTTTAGATTTCATCATCATTTGTGGGTTAGTAATAGTCAACACATTCCAAAGTTAGGTATAACAGCATGCATAGATATTCCCATTAACCCACACACCAGATATGGAACAGTTACATAGCCAACAGAACACATGCATATATGGGACCACAGTGGTTATAAGAACAGCAAGCAGGTACATTGATGGCACCATGCCACCAGTGTTGGAATAATTCAATATAGCACATGCATGGGAACCATCAAATTATTTATCAAACAATTGGGCATTATCAGAAAATAGCTGTCATTACATACTGGTTGGGGTGGGTACATTGATTATTGTTGGAGATATGGTGGGGGGAGAGAAAGATGTCATTAGCAAGTAGTATATTCCTGTAGTTCACATTACTTTCCTAGTCAGTGCTGTTATCTGTGCCTTACAAGTCTTACTACACTACCCTATAGCCTTAGTTTGGTCATGGATATGGCTGTCGTCATCATTACACATGAGCCAGATTTACCTGCAGTATACACCTCTTACTTGGTATACCTGTGGAGGGAATGTTTGTTAACACTAACTGTTTGTACACATATACATATGTTTTGCACATAGCTATCCAAATCTTTCTGCACAGACTCTAGCCATGTGTTGACCACATGCTGGTGTGCTGGGACATATCTAGAATATTGCCCTCTTCCACCTTTAGTGACCTAACACACACATATACATGCTTTCCTACACAGTTATATTATGCAGCACAGTGTGGGTGACAGTGAGCAGTGATACTTTATTATTCAGAGAAACTGCAACACTCATAACAATACCAGAGTGAACAGTACCAGTACAGGTTATAATGGTCTGTATTTCACATCACAGTGTTCGTATCCAACGTACCTGTGGGAACAGTGTTTGTTAGCACTACCTGACGGTTGCCACACAAAGTTCCAGACTACACATTAGTATTATGCACATACCTCTCACTCTGTTACTGTACACATTCTGGTCACAGCTTGACAACATGGGAGTGTAGATAGTACATACTTGAAATATTACTCTCCTAACAGTTTAGGGGATTGCTACAGTGACAGGTGTGTTCTCATGATGTTTGACAATCACTAGTATTCCCTGTTTGATGGCTAAAAATCTGGGGTCATCCTCACAGACTTACCAGGGGAACAGAAGGACAGGCAGCAGATATGGGCACATATACTGGACATTCTGGCCTCATCTGTACAGTTGTGGTGTATGAATCTGTATGCAGGCTAATTCCAATCCCAGGATTCAGACCATGGCTCTGTCTGCTACAACTTGAACACTGTCCATCAATGTTGTGTCTGCTATATAGATATTGCTGTATATCAACTATCTGCTTTCTGTCTTATTAATCCCCTATGCTTCTGCATTCTGACCTTATATTACAACACTCATATACAGATTTCCTAGACAGTTATATGTTGTTGGACAGTGTGGGTGACAGTGATATGTAATACCTCATTATTCAGAGCAACTGCATATCACTCTTGTATTTCTGGGCACAGTGTTGGTATCTGACAAACCTGTGGGAGGAATGTTTATTAGCACTACCTGAATGTTCCCACACACAGTATCAGATTCCACATTACTATTATAGGTTCATAGGTTCATACTAGGCTATCTGCCCTGGGGCAATTATAAGCCTAGCCCGATTCTGTATGGCTTACGCCACCCCATGATTTGAGTATACTGTGCCCTTTTTAAGGTTTAGTTTACTGTGCCTCTGTCTAATAGTGACACGGGAGTAATCCCTGGGACAAACCTACGATCCCCAATCCACCTGTCGAGATTCTTCTTGAAGAGATTCAGTGAGGTGCTCTGCCTCACATGAACTGGAATTCTATTCCAGAGCGAAGGGAGCCTCTGGGTTATGAACCTGTCCCTCCAGCAAGTTCTATTTATTTCTGGGCTGAGGTTTAAGTCCCTCGAGCATGTGGCTCTAAGGGATTTAGATTTACTGAGGTGGAGCATATCCATTAATTCTGGATTTGACATAGCTTTGTATGTCAGGCATAGATCACCTCGAAGTAGGCGGTATGCAACTGAGTAGAGCTGGAGTTTTTTTAACCGAGCAGCATATGGCATCTGTTTGAGGCCCTTGATCCTCTTGGTGAGATACTTTTGGGGTCTTTCTAATTGCTGCAGGTGTCGGGTAAGGTACATCCCAAAAGGGGCATTGTATTCTATGATGGGCCTGATGAGGGATGAATAAAGGGGCACGATTACCTCTCTTGATCTAGATGTGAAACCCTTCGTGATGAGGTGGGCTATGTAGAAGGTCTTTCTAACCACTTTGGCAATGTGGCTTTCAAAGGAGAGATTGCTATCAACTTGGGTCCCCAGGTCCCTAATAACTTTCTCTGTACTTAACGGGTTTCTGCCTATGTGGTAATTTGTGGGCACATTGTTTTTGCCAAAGGGTATGACTATACATTTTTTGGCATTTAGCTTTAAACCATGGCACTGGCACCAGTTATCTGTCTCTGTGAGACCTTTTTGAAGGATGTTTGTGCCAGATGGAGAGTTTATTATGGCGCCCAGTTTGCAGTCGTCTGCGAACTTGGTGAGCCATAGTCCTCCCATGTTTGCCTGTACTTCGGAAAAGTATATACCAAACAAGAGTGGTCCCAGGACAGAACCCTGTGGGACACCACTTGTGACCGGTTTCGAGTCTGACATGGCTCCAGCAACTCTCACTCTGTGGGTTCTGTCTTTGAACCAGTTTGCGACCCATCTTGTAACACAGGGGTTTATATTTAAGCTGGATAGCTTATCTATGATGTCCGAGTGGGGTATTGTGTCAAATGCCTTTGCAGGGTCCAGATAGGCTGTGTGGACTACCTTCCCTTCATCTATGGCTTTGGTGACTGTTTCGAAGAAGTCAACCAGGTTCAAAAGGCAGGATCTGCCCTTGACAAAGCCGAACTGGGTAGGATCTAGTGTCTGTAGGTCCCCAATGTCTTTGTTTATGAGCTCCATGATGATCCTCTCCATAGCCTTGCAGACTAAGCTAGTCAGGCTTATGGGGTGATAGTTTCCATGGTCCGTAGAGGCTCCACCTTTGTGGAGTGGGACCACTGTTGCTGTACGCCATTCTGTGGGCACATATCCTGTAGCGAGGCTGAGATTGTATAGCTGTTTTATTTGAGGGATTAGTTCCTCTTGGAGTTCATGTAGGACGCAACCTGGGATGCCATCTGGTGCCATGGAAGCAGTGTTTTTTGCTTTGGAGAGGGCAGCCTTCACCTGAGCATCAGAGATGTTTGGGAGGCAGCCCTCTGCCGGGATAGATACTTGCTCTTTTGGGGGAGGGGGGGGAGTTTGCACTGAACCTGTCTGCCAGGATATTGGCGATGTCTGTGGGTTCAGTGTATTTTTTGTCATTTAGAATCAACTCAGAACAAGTCTGTACGTACTCTGACCACAGCTTGACAAGTTGGGGTGTAAATGGGACATATGTGGTTTGTTAGTCTCATAAGGTAATGGGGAATTGCTAGTGTGCCAGCTTTGTTCTCATAGCTGTGTGTTAATCAGTTGTATTTCCTGTTTGTTGCCTATACATCTGGGATCATCCCACTAATCTCCCAGGGGGACAGGTTGATAGGCAACATATATGGGTCACTTTACTAGACATTCTGGACATATATGTACAGTTGTGGGGTATGATTCTGTATGCAGACTACTACCACTGGCAGGATTTGAACCGTGGCTGTGTGTACTAGAAAAACAACAGTTCACATCTCAGTTGCATGTGCTATTCGGTTTTTGTTGTCTGCATTTTCCCTATTTACTGTCTATGTGTCTCTCAGTTGTACTAAATGGCCTCTGGGGATTACACCTGTCATATACAGGTATTCCTACAAATTCAATTTATGGTGCACAGTTTGGGTAACAGTGCTTAATACTACAGTACTATTACATGATTGCATATCTACATTACCGTGTGATGCCAGGATATACACATGCAGTCCAGCAGTTAGACCTGTTTTGTCAGGCTATTACACTTTTATTGACTTACAAACAGTATAAGACTCTTCCTGCCATAATCTCTAGTGTATGCAGTACTTGTCTTGAACAATACAGGTTTTACACAAGCAATTAATTTACTACTACTTTTGTTTTATTTGCTATGACAGTAAATGCATGAGTATTACTGACCTGCCTCGCATCGCAACCTCACCAGGTGATTGATGTGGGCCTCCTTGATTGTGGCCCACTCCATTGCAGCTGTGGGGGACATAAGTGGAATATTTAGCCATATCTATCCAAAGCTGGCAATTATTACACACATACTGGGGTGATACTTACACACAACTATAACATCCCCTGCCACTCTTGCCTCCTGGAGCCACTCCTCCAAGTAGCCCCCCTTACACTGCTTCAGGTCGGCATAGTGGTGCCTGACCTGCTCACCAGTTCGGGGTATGCCAGTGGCACTGGTGAGGTTAAGGGCGAGATGGTCCCAGGCCTCCAACTTATATTGGGAGCCCTGGTACTGGTCCTGCAGCAGTCTCTGAGCATGGTCTTTAACTAGGAGTCCTGCCATGACCTTGGACTCCTGGATGCACCAGCTTTGTGCCTGGAAATGCACACCTTCTCCCCTTGCTGCCATAGTGCCTGCAAGGGGAAGCTACAACCAGTTATGAGATGTATTCCCACCTCTTGGGGTTAAGTAGGGCTGATTTCCTGCACTTTTCCATGATTGGCCAGTTTTGAAAAGGCTAAACTATGGACAAACCTGCTTAACGAAGGCTGGCATTGTTTAAAGGTGTATAACACTGGGCACATTGAGTTAACTGGCCTACACATTGCTTACACCTCCTAAGCTGGCCTGTGCAGTGCTTAGCATTGCTTACATTAGACTTTGCATTATTTTTTCTTTTTGGCATTGGTTTCTTATTCATTACATCTTATATATCTGCCTGGTATCCATGATTAATGTGTACGTACACTCTATGGGGTCCTTGTGTTTTATTGGGGACTTCAACACTCTATTACAATTACACCTCACTTCTGGTCTTACTGCTGTACCCAGTTCACATATTTAGGTTATCTAGTGGGTTATGGAACATATAACTGTATACTGATTCTTGTCACAGGTTCAGTTTGGTTTTATTACAGTGAGGACTTGTTTGCTGATACCTCGTTCTTCTGTACTTCTGTGATGGCTTGGTGGTTAACTACTGTGACTATCGTGTATAGGGTCCTGGGTTTGAAACCTGCATGGTTGTTTATTTTGTTGATGGCCGGAACAAGGGCCGTTGGATACAGAGTGATTAAGGCACTTTTGAGCAGTTGTAGGCAGGTTTGTGCGATGGTAAGCACTGCTAACCTGCCATTGCATCTGCTTATAGAGAGTTAGCTTTAAAATTGCTTAACCAGCGTAGGCATTGCTTACCACCATGAAAATGGGCTTAAGCCCACTTACTAGTGCTTAAATATGCTTACTACTGCTTATTTATGCTTAAACCTTCTTACTAATGCCTTATTCATTATGACACTGGCACCTCACATGTGCATTTACTGCAGTACTCCAGTTCATAAAAATATGTTATTTAGTGGGTTATGATACATAAATATTACTCATAATGTGCTTTGCCGTGATAAATAGAATGTGCTGCAGTAGGACTCACACCGAGAATGCCTACTCATAAGGTGAATGATCTGCCCACTACACTATTGCTATGCTGCTTCATTTGCATATATTTTCCTTGTTATCCTCTTCAGGCATTTAAGCTGTATTAACCGTAGCTAAGCAATGGGCACACTTGCGCACCTATGGTTAGCTTTAATTGGATTTCTAAAAAAAAACTTGAGGGTTCCTTCATTTTATTTATGTATACTGTTGCTGTTGTACATAAGGGGGACTGCTGGTGGGGATATGCGGTCACCTGTGAGCGGTCTTGCTCATTTCATACCCCTTTGCTCTCAGACATGCCACATGCACTCTTACACGCTCCATGTAAGCCTAGGAGCTCAGGCAGCGCACCTCACTACTATGCATGGCGTGCTGCTGTCCTGCTCCTAAATGGCCGCCTCCGTGCAGGGCTAACCTAGTCCTGCACAGAGGAATAGTAAATCCGGGGGAATAAACTATCTAGGCATAGTAATGAAGCCTATTCTGGATGAAATGAGAAAAGATAATTATAAAAATGGCATACAGTGTATTTGTAGTTTATTAGACAAATGGGCTAATATCTGTTTAACATTTGAAGACAAAGTATTATAAAGATTATAGAGTATATCTTATAAAGAAGGTCTTATTGTGTAAACTAATTTACATCTTATACTGCACTGTCCTGCCCTCTAACAGAGACCAAAGTAAAAGAATATTATAAACTTAGCTTTTTCATGGTTTCCTAGAAAGGCTAGAATTGTATACAGTCATTGCAAAAGGATATGGAAAGAGGTTGGATTTAAGTTTTATGATATTAAAACTTATTCACATGCAGCTCTACACAAAACAGTCATACAGTGGCTATATACAAGACACAAACAAAGCTAACTGGAAGAATAAGAAATTATCTTTAATTAATGAACAAATAAGACAGTGGGAATGCAGCTGAAGTCACTATTAATAAGGCATGGGTAATTTGTAATTACTTCTAATACAGTAGATAGAAAGATAGATATTTATATAGATACATATATATATATATATATATATATATATATATATGTGTGTGTGTGTGTGTGTGTGTGTGTGTGTGTGTGTGTGTGTGTGTGTGTGTGTGTATATATATATATATATATATATATATATATATATATATATATATATATATAGGCCTACTTCTCTTCATCGAAAGTACATCACTTCGAAAAAGAGAAGTAGACCCACACTTACACGAAAGTGCATTTAACCGGAAGTGCACTTTTGCGAAGAAGGGTTCAATGGACTGTTAAGGAATACTGAGGCGCCAAAGCACACCACACTAAGGAAAAGGGAATTTACCTGTTACCCACTGTAGTGTGATCTCGGAGCTGGTATATTTAAGTAGGGGGTGTATGGGGGGCAAAGCCCCCACATGGGAGGTGCAGGGGGGCTTGCCCCCTGCAAAAACATTGTTTTGGCGTTCCTTAATGGTTCTTTGAACCGTTCTTTGCGAAAGTGTACTTTCGGTTAAGTGCACTTTTGCGTAAGTGCGGGTCTACTGTTCTTTTTTGAAGAAGTGTTTCTTTGATGAAGTACAGTAGACTCATATATATATATATATATATATATATATATATATATATATATATACACACACACACACACACATATATATATATATATATATATATATATATATATAGATGTATGTATGTATACCCACAGTGATCTAAGATATATATATATATATATATATATATATATATATATATATATATATATAATTATTATTTGACATTTGTTGACTGGATTAGTCTGACTAGGCAATAGCCCTTTTTCAGCTCCTACAGAAAAACAAAAGCACATGCAAATAAAATAATAAAAAATATTCCAAAGAGAAGATTGTATCTAAACTAAGCATACATAGTGCAAAATGCAAACATATCAGAGAAAGCATACAAAATAACATAATTCATAATAATGTACAATATACACAACATAATAGAATATGGTCAGTTTTGTATGTAAATAATAAAGATAAATATTATAAGAGGACACATGCTAGTGGAAGATATAAGAAAAGCAGAAAGATTTAATGAATACCATCCTTAAGAATTCCAGAAATTTATTTCATAAACATAGACATTAAGATATTGACCATGCTAATGTAACCATTCTGTACAGATAACGGCTATTAGAAAGATCCAACAAAAGTATAATGCTGGAATGGAATGAGGGGGATTTTATGGGCCAATATAATTATTTTCCAGGCCAAAGCCTAAAACAGTAGAAATGTGAGAAAAGAATTTTAGACGTAGTAACAGAGAAGACTCATTAGACTTACATGGATTGGAATATATATATATATATATATATATATATATATATATATACAAGATAAAAATGAATTAACAAGAAAAAAAATCTCATTATGAGAATCTGCCTAAAATGGTATAATGTGTGTAGTAATATATATATATATATATATATATATACAAGATAAAAATGAATTAACAAGAAAAAAAATCTCATTATGAGAATCTGCCTAAAATGGTATAATGTGTGTAGGGTCTTGTATAATGTCAAAATTAATAAGTCATCTTTATCTGATCCATACTCTATATCACTGGAGTACGCAACAGATATCAGTAAAAATGTTGAAGGTTTATCTCCCAAAACATGAGAAGACTTATCCTGGGATTCATTAACATGTATACTAAGTATAGACCATTCTGACTGAACAGCCATCACAAGCAGAATGCACGTCTTCCTCCTAATTTTATGTTCCCTACTCATTTTCTTGCAGCCTTAAATACTGAGTGTGATTCAACAGATTACCACAAAGTGTAGACAACATGTACACTTAGTGTAATCTTTCTGAGTGACTAGCAAGCAAAAGGATGTGGTAGGCACTTTCTTGAAAACTGATCTTGTACACTTAGTGTAAGCATTAATGAATCTGACACTTAAGGAATTGGATAAGAAACGTAAGTTACAGTCAGCAGTTAAAACCAGGCATTCTCCATTCTAGAAGATTTCTACTTGGAGAATCATATATACAGTTCTTGTGTACTTGAATAATTTGCTAAAATAGATGAATCAACTGGAGAAGTAATATGGATATCAAAGTATACTGGAATCATATTTTGTTTCAATGTACATTATTATAAGATTTCTGAATGAATGTACAAATGTTTTGCTAAGCACTGAAAGCAGATGAGCTTCATATTCACAAAATTCTGGTGATGCATGTTTGTATACCTTTTAGTGTCAAAAAAGATCAGTATTTTTTCTTATGGTGCATATTGTCTATAACTATAAAAACAATCACTAGAAACTCATTGCAAAGCACCTAACCTATAGTTTCTCAGAAGTTATAGTTCTTAAACATATGAGAAAGAGGTTGGAATAATTATAATAAATTCATCTTTGGAGATAATTAGCTATAAGTAATGCTCAAAAATATTTGATTTGATAAAAAATGAAGCAGCAGGATAATAATTTACTTTTCAAGTCTATACATTCCAAAATGCAGCTTTATTAATTTTTCAATGTAATATGCATATAAATGAGAGGATTACAAATAGAGCACACAATACATGTATTTGTACACACACACATATATACATATATATATATATATATATATATATATATATATATATATATGGGTTCCCTACGTTAGACCGACAGCTTGGAAGATCGACAATCAAAACACCGATGCCAGAAGAACGAAACCTCAAAAACATGAAAGTTCACATGCCCGACACACCACAATCCCGACACTTAACAAAACAAAAAGTTCACTGTTACACATAACACACACACAACACAAGCACACCAACAACCTAAAAACCTACACTACACCTTCCACAAAACTGTCTATGCACTAACCTTAACCCAAACCCTAACTCTAAGGTCCGTAACTATCGCAGACTCACCTTACCCGCTCCCTAACCCTAAGGTCCGTAACAATCGCACACTCATCTTACCCGCTCCCTAACCCTAAGGTCCCTAACTATCGCACACTCACCTTACCCGCACCCTAACCCTAAGTCTCTCACTATCGCACGCTTACCTTACCCGCACCCTAACCCTAAGTCCTTCACTATCGCATACTAACCTTACCCGCACCCTAACCCTAAGTCCATCACTATCGCACACTAACCTTACCCGCACCCTAACCCTAAGTCCCTCACTATCGTACACTTACCAGGTCATGCTCACAAGTTACCCCTGTCGGTATTTTTGCTGTCGGGATTACAACTAGTCAGTCATCTGCTTTGTCATTTTTCTGGAGTTGGTGTTTTGCGTGTCGATCTTCCGTACTGTCGGCCTAACGTAGGGAACCCATATACATATATATATATATATATATATATATATATATATATATATATATATATAGTTTTAGACTAGTATAAAAGTCTAATTTTAGGTATATAATGTGGTATTCCAGTGAACAGTAAATAAAAGTTAATGTAGATATGAAAGAAAATTTGAATACTGTATAACTCAGTCCAAATAAATAAATAAAGTTAACCTTGGCAGTTGTATGGGTAGTCTGAAATTCACCCCAGATGCATCCCATGAAGCACTCTCTGTGATAGGTGGGAACTGATGAACTATGAGCTCATTTATCCCTTAATATGATTATTTGTTGAAAAGTAACATTAGGATCATACTAAGGAACAGCTGCTCATGCATCCAACTAGATTTATTTTTATTTAGATACTGGGATTAATTTTGCTTATACACCTTAGAGTATTCCCTCAGTTTTCCTTATATAAGAGGTATTGGTTAAATATATATAAAACAAAACAACCAAGTCCAAACTAAACTATAATAAACTAAATAAGCTGCAGGCCACCAACAGGATAAAAAATTCCACAGCTTTTAATAAATCCAACAAAATGTGAGCGCTTTCGTCTCGATGCAAGACTTCATCAGATAAAACAGTACTAGTGCTACACTTGTTATATATAATACCCTATGACCTAAACAATTAAAATTTTAAAGTGACACCGACAGCTAAAAAATGCATTGCTTGACAATTTTATATAAAAACCATGAATCAAATATTGTACCACTTTTTTGTATAAGAAACATCATTGTATAAATTATACATAAAATGTAAATAAATAAGTAAATATAAATACAACTATAATTTGTCCAAAAATTCAACACCTTCAAAAAATATATATATATATATATATATATATATATATATATATGATTTTAATATTTTGTGTATTCTTGTATTTTTATATATTTTTGTATATGCTACAAAAGTCAAATTCTCCCCGCTCTTTCTACTAATACTGCTTTAATGTTTGTGTATTCATTGAGACCTGGTGGAATATTTGCTTTTAGCCTCAATTGCCACTTCAACTCCCTGTTGAGTAGTGCATTTTTCATATCACCCCCTCTGTTGTTATTCTTAATCAAATCTATTATTCCAAACTTAAAGCCATTAAAAGCACTACTCAACAGGGAGTTGAAGTGGCAATTGAGGCTAAAAGCAAATATTCCACCAGGTCTCAATGAATACATAAACATTAAAGCAGTATTAGTAGAAAGAGCGGGGAGAATTTGACTTTTGTAGCATATACAAAAATATTTAAAAATACAAGAATACACAAAATATTAGAATCACATATATATATATATATATATATATATATATATATATATATATATGTTTTTTTTGAAGGTGTTGAATTTTTGGACAAATTATAGTTGTATTTATATTTACTTATTTATTTACATTTTATGTATAATTTATACAATGATGTTTCTTATACAAAAAAAGTGGTACAATATTTGATTCATGGTTTTTATATAAAATTGTCAAGCAATGCATTTTTTAGCTGTCGGTGTCACTTTAAAATTTTAATTGTTTAGGTCATAGGGTATATATAACAAGTGTAGCACTAGTACTGTTTTATCTGATGAAGTCTTGCATCGAGACGAAAGCACTCATGTTTTGTTGGATTTATTAAAAGCTGTGGAATTTTTTATCCTGTTGGTGGCCTGGAGCTTATTTCGTTTATTAAATATATATAAAACATTATATATAAATTTAAACTGATTCGTAACATTAAGTATACATACTTTTATCATTACAAAGCATAATTAAGAGTTTGCAATGGTTTTGCCGCCTACTTTAAACTGATTTTATTGTTTGTGACTGTGTTTTCTGCACTGCCTATTTACAGTACTTGAACAATTTATAGCATAGGCTAACATTCAGACTTGCTGAATCTTAACTGTTTGACATTTTCTGAGCACTAAAGCCAGCCATCTTACATTAAGATGGCCCTTCCGCACCCTTGTGGCAGAAGAGTGTAGTCAAGGACCCATCTGAGTTGGGGATTGTTGGAACAAGGCTCAGTCTTGGGTTTTCCTATTGGTTGGATTGTTTGAAAACTGTTTTACTTAGCTAATATTTAAGCACAGCATTTGTGTGTAACTGCACACCAAGCAAAGAGGGTTAGCACTGCCATGTATAGACACAAATGCTAAAAAAGTCAACATTTCCCTAACTAACTACTAGGGAACCCTCCTAAGCTTTCCTGCTTCTTGGCACTCATCACATTGCATGCAATTTTTGAGGTGCTATCACAGGTTTCTGTGCCTAAGCCTCCCACAGATCAGCTGATTTACTAGTTCTACAGCAGAATCTAGTCCATCTAGTCCACCCTCCACCACTTATTACAGAATATACCTGACATAATGGAAGGTCAGCTTGCCACTGTTTCTCCTGCCAGCCTGATTGACATGGACATCCTAAGGTAATGTAGCAATTGCCTCATGTATACTGACAACCTGTTACTCCTAAAACATGCAAATACAATATGTGAGAGATGTACCTATACTATGAATCTGGAATCAATGCTCTCTGTCTCTCATGTAACAACATATCAAATACCAAGCAGGTTGTCAGCACCCACACTGCACCTCCACACATAACAAAAGAGCAAATATCTCCCAAGCTCAAACCTTCTGCACACAGGATGGTCCCAACAGCACCCACTACACATAATAACACATGCATCAGTGTCTCACCCAATAAGCTCCTAAAGCAGAACATATCTAAACCAAATGTCTTGGTCATAAGCAGCTCCATAGTGAGATACACAGATATCCCCCTCATTAGGCTTAACAAGGAAAAGGTCACGGTCAGCTGCCTGTCTGTTGCCAGGATCCCCCAAATCACACACATTCAAATCTTTCAACAACAAATACTGTTATGACTCTGCCATAGTCCATGTTGGAGTGAATGACTCAAGACCTACCACACTGGACTATATGAAGAGATACATGATGGAGCTTTCAGATTATGTGTACCAGGCAGGTATGTTCCTCACCCTAAGCAGCATTCTCCCTTCATCCAGGATGATGCCACAATGCAAACAAAAATGATTGACTTTAACAATTGGCTTTGCTTCTGGTGTCAGTCTAGGGGATCCAGTATCTGACAGCGTGGGATGATATGGCTGACAGACCATGCTGTTTTGCCAGAGATGGTCTTCAGGTGTCATCTCTAGACTTTAGGTTGCTGGCAAAGGCATCTGCCTCCCCCATAGTGCTTTTTTAGGTAATGTCATAAGAACATAATTCCTGACATAAAAATATCCTCCAGAAACAAACTCAGGGTTATGCTGCTTAATGCTAGGAGTCTAAATCAGAAACTGGACTCACTTGAAGCACTTCTCAGCCTGCAAGATGCTGATGTCTGCACAGTCACAGAGACATGGTTCAAGACCTCAGAGAATACCTCAGCCATGCAGGGCTCTAATGCCTTCCACATTCAGAACACATAACAAACATGAAAAAACAAGGGAAGAGGTGTAACAATCTTCATTAAAGACAAATACACCTCTAGACATGTTAAACAGTATGACTCCCTGGAGTTACTCCAAGAACAACTAACTGTAGGAAAGAACCCCCCCCCCCCAGTCATTGTTAGCTATAGGTCCCCCACCATGAACCACGAAAACCACACAGCCTATCTGGACCTACTTGAGTCACTCTCAGTATAACTATATACCCTGGTCATGGGTGACTTTCACCTTCCATCAACTGGGTAACATATATGAGCACAAATGTGCTCACCCAAAGGTTCCTGGACTTTGTTAACACAAATGCACCCCCACAAGAGGCTCTAACATCCTTCATTTAGTGATCACCAACATGGGGGATCACTACCCCATGTGTAGGGCCCTCCCTGGTAAAGTCTGATCATAAATCAGTCTTGTTTGAAGTAACAGTTGCACCTGACCCACCCTCAGGAGCAAAAAGGTTATAACTTTTCTCCAAAGAAAACTATAACCTACCGAATGATGACATCAGTAGTTTCAGACCCCCTGCCAACACTGACAACAATGACCTCTATACTGAGGTGTACACAAAATTTCTGTATAAACACCTATATAAATGTATAGACTCAACCATACTGGAACGGATCAAATCAAGACCCTCACAAAATCGTAAGCCACCATGGTAGACATCCAGCATAAACAGGTTATCCACCAAGAGAAAGAAACTGCTGTCAAGAAACAAGAAGGAATGGCCCCAGGAAAGGAAGAATTCCCTCCAAAGCATAAACAAGCAGATTATACAGCTTGTAAAGTCCTCTAAAGCTAATTACTAAACTAAATTAGCATCCCTAGCTAAGGAAAATCACAAAGCATTCTTTTGCTACATCCAAAATCTAAACTAGAAGGCCCAGTTTTGCGCTGAACTAGCTATGGACGGTAACACTTATACTGAATCTGAGGACATCACCAACCTGCTAGTGGACATGTTTGGCAAAAACTTCACCCCCTCCCCCCCGTCCCCACCAATCATACCCCATAGCATACCTGTCACCAGTCCTCTGCCTAGTACCTCCAGAGAGCAGGTCATAGCTGCACTCTCCAAGGCCAAAAAAACACAGCCTCTATGGGACCAGACAACATCCCAGGCTGCTTATTAAATGGTCTGTAACAGGAGTTAGTGGAACTGCTGAGCACACTCTTCAATCTCAGTCTAAGCACTGGCTTTGTCTCGACACAGTGGAAAACAGCAACTGTAATCCCCTTGCACAAAGGGGGTCCCTTGACCATCTCCAGGAACTATAGACCCATAATCCTAACCAGCCTTATCTGCAAGGCTTTGGAAAGAATCATCATGGACTTTATCAACAAGGATATAGGTGATCTTCAAACTCTTGACCCAGCCCAGTTTGGTTTTGTTAAGGTCAGCTGTTGCCTGCTAAATCTGGTGGACTTCTTTGAGTATGTCACAATGGCTCTGAATGAAGGCAAAACAGTTCACACTGCCTATCTCGACCTAGCCAAGGCCTTTGATACAATCCCTTACTCAGGCATCATTGTGCTGAGAATTAACCCTTATATTAATAGATGGGTTGCCAAATGACTCACAAACAGAACACATAAAATCAAAACTGGGGATGCCAACTCTACTAGCAGACCTGTTACCAGTGGTGTTCCACAGGGATCTGTGTTAGGCCCCCTACTTTTTGGTATCTATTTTTCAGAAGTCGAGGTGAAAATAGATGGCCTATGGCTTACCAAGTTTACTGATGAATGCAAATTGGGTTCAATCATCAAATCTCCCAAAATTGTCAACATACTACAAAATGGGCTTACACAGACAGATACTGGTGTCAAAGCTACGAACTTAAACTAAACGCAAAAAAGTGCATTATCGTCCCCTTCAGCAAAGGAGAAACCCTGCTAATTACAACATTAATAATACCCCCCTAAGTTCAAATCCAGTGGTGAGAGATTTAGGAATGCGAGTTGAGAGCAGGCTTAATTTTTATCATCACGTGCCCACAGTAGTACAAAGAACTTCTATGTTGCACATCTCAGAAGCAAGGGTATAGCATCCAAAGCTAAGGAGGTTATAACTCCCTTGTACTCGACTCTCATCAGACCAACAATAGAGTACAATGCTCCCTTCTGTATGTACTTCACCAGACATCTCCAGCAAGTGGAGAGACCTCAGAGGTTTCTCACCAAGAAAACTTGGGGACTAAAACACAGAACCTACACGGACAGTCTGAAGGCTTTATCACTTTACTCAGTATCATATAGACTACTTAGAGGTGACCTGCTAACTATTATGTTGACAACACACCCCTTAGAGTTGATCCAGTAGTCAGGAAATTAGGGGCACACATAGATAGTAATCTAGCCTTTGACCATCATGTGTCTACAGTGGTGAGGAAATCATTCTATGTTGCGCAACTTATAAACAAAGGTATAGGTTCATAGGTAGGTACTAGGCTATCGGCCCAAGGGCCTATGTAAGCCTAGCCAGCAAGTTTCCATAGCTTACACCACCCAAGAAAGTTATTTTCCTGTGCCACTGTCCAGGAGAGACACAGAAGTGATCCTCGGGGTGTATTTCCTATTTCCCATCCACTCATCAAGATTTTTCTTGAAGAGTGCTAATGAAGAACTTTGCTTGACATAGATAGGTAGCCTGTTCCAGAGTATGGGAAGTCTCTGGGACAGGAATCTATCCCTCCAGCATGTCCTGTTTATTGTGGTGACAAGGTTTAGGTCCCTAGAGTGTGTAGCTCGGAGGGATTGGGATTTCTTTAGGTGTAGCATGTCCAACAGCTCTGGGTTTGACATAGCTTTACATGTTAGGCAGAGATCACCTCAGAGTAGGCAATATGCTACGGAGTAAAGCTGGAGTTTTTTGAGGCGGTCAGTGTAGGGCATTTGTTTGAGGCCAGTAATCATCTCTGTGTGGTACTTCTGTGGCCTTTCCAGCTGCTGCAGATGTCTTGTGAGGTACATTCCAAAAGGAGCGTTGTACTCTATTATGGGTCTAATGAGTATCGAGTAAAGGGGAACAATGACCTCTTTTTTCCTGGATGAGAATCCTTTTATGATGAGGTATGCCACATAGAAGGACTTCCTGACTACTGTGGCAATGTGACTATCAAAGGAGAGACTAATGTCCACCTGGGTCCCAAGGTCTGTTATCACACACTCAGTGTTAAGTAGATTGCTGCCTATGTGGTAGTTCATTGGTAGAGAGTTTTTGCCAAAGGGGATGGCACTGCACTTTTTGGCATTGAGCTTGAGGCCATGGCTCTGACACCAGGCATCTGTCTCAGCGAGGCCCTTCTGTAGGATGTCCACATCATTTGGGGACTTGACTATAGCTCTTAGTTTGCAGTCATCTGTGAACTTCGTTAGCCAGATGCCTTCTGTGTTAGCCTGTACTTCAGAGAAGTAGATGCCAAACAGGAAAGGTCCCAGGACGGAACTCTGTGGTACTCCACTTGTCACTGCTTTGAGGTCAGATTTGGAGTCTGCAACTTTTACAGTGTGGGTTCTGTCAGTGAGCCAGTTGGCAACCCATCTTGTGATGTAGGAATTTATACCTAGTTTAGTGAGTTTAGCTATAATTCCAGAATGGGGGATGGTGTCGAAAGCCTTGGCGAGGTCAAGCTAGGCTGTGTGAACCACCTTACCCTCATCTACAGCTTTGGTAAGTACCTCAAAGAAGTCAATCAGGTTCAGGAGGCATGATCTGCCTTTCACAAACCCGAACTGGGTGGGATCCAGAGTTTGGAGGTTACCAATGTCTTTGTTTATGAGTTCCATGATGATACGTTCCACGGCCTTGTAGACCAGGCTCATCAGGCTAATAGGTCGATAGTTCCCGGGATCAGTGGCGGCTCCCACTTTGTGGAGTGGGATAACTGTTGCTGTGCGCCATTCATTGGGCACAAAGCCTGATGTGAGGCTATTATTGAACATGGTGCTTAAGTGAGGAGCCAGTTCATTCTGAAGTTTCTGTAAAACACAGCCTAGGATGTTGTCCGGTCCCATGGATACTGTGTTTTTGGCTTTAGAGAGTGCAGCTTTTACCTGTGCAGTTGTGATTACAGGGACTCTGCATTCTTCCTGTATAGATATGGGCCCTTTAGGGGGTGAAGGGGGGTAAAGTTAGCACTGAACCTATCTGCCAGGATGTTGGCAATATCAGTTTTGTAATTTTCGTGCCGTTGTGCTGTAACTCAGAGCAGATCTGGGTGTTGTCATCGAGATTCTTGACATATCTATAGAATGCTTTGTGGTTGTCCTTAGAATTAGTGGCGATTTTGTTTTTGTAGCTAGCTTTGGAGGATCTTATAAGGGATCTCAGCTTCTTACTGAGACTGACCAGGGAGCTCCTCCACTAATGGGGTTTTACTCTCTTTTGCAACAGTTTCTTCCTTCTGTTGTACAGTTTGTTTATGGCAGGGGACCACTAGATTGGCTTCCTTTTTTTGAAGGATAGCATCTTGGTTCTGTTTGGGATAGCACAATCCATGCACTCGTGTAAGTGCTTATAGAGTGCATTTGTGTAGGATTCAGCAGTTATAACTGTATTGTCCATCTGCATGGGTGTCATGAAGTTCACCACTGCTGTCTTAAGAAGCATGAAATTGGCTTTGGAGAAATTTTTTACTGTGGTTTCCTTAATTGGGGGTGGGGGTGGGATGTGGATATTAAGGGTGATTAGCTTATGGTCGGATCAGACCAATGAGGAGTTGACCATGTGTGGAACACCGGTCACTCATGTTGGTAATGACTAGGTCTGGGATATTGATGCCCCTGGTGGGGGTGTGGATAAGTTGATTCAGGGCATTGGGGTTTATGAATTCCAGAAAGCGTTGAGCTAAGGAGTTGGTACACAAGTAGTTTTCCCAGTTAATGGTGGGGTAGTTGAAGTCGCCCATTATTAGAGTGTTTGGTTGAACCTTAATATTTTCCAGTACATCAAGAAAAGAGGAGTGGGAATCCAGGGGCATGGTGGGGGATCTGTAGCAAGCAACAATTTGGATTGCAGTTTTGCCCAGTGTTAGTTGCACTTGGATAACCTTGGATGCATTATGCTGAGCAACTAGCCTGGAGGTGTGGCTATCCATAATGAATATGGACACACCTCCACCTTTGATGTTTCGGTCCAGGCTACATGGCCAAAAAGTGTGGTATGAGTTATAGCCTGGTAGTGCAGGGGTGCTCTCTTGAGCCTTGAACCAGGTCTCAGTCACTGCACAGATATCAATGTTCTCCATTTTAAGGAGTGCCTCGAGTGAATGCATTTTGAGTATTTAGACTTCTAGCATTGAGTAGCATTACCCTCAGTTTTTGCTTGCCTATTCCTGTTACAGTGGTGAATTTGTTATTTGAACCTTGCCTAAAAAAGGCACTATAGGGGCAGCAAGAGCCTTAGCCAGTATCTGGAATCCCAGGGGCGACAGGTACAGGCCATCTGTGGCAAAGCATCTTGGTCTGTCAACCATGTCATCCCAAGCAGACAGATACTGGATCCCCTTAGAATGACACCAGAAGTTTAACCAATTGTTGAAGTCAATCATGTTGTCCTTGTACTGCGGTATCATTCTGGACGATGGCAGAATGCTACTCAGGGCTAGGGCCATACCTGCCTGGGCTACAAGATCAGAGAGCTCTTCCATGTCTCTTTTCATGTAGTCCAGGGAGGTACATCTCAGGTCATTCACACCAACATGGACAATGACAGAGTCATATATGTACTTGTTGTGGAGTGACCTGAGTGCGTGGATTATGTGGCGGATCCTGGCACCTGACAGGCAGCTGACAGTAACCTTCTCCTTGTTTAGCCTGGTGAGTGGGACATCAGTGTGCCTGACTATAGAGTCACCTATGACTAGTGTGTTGGGTACGTTGTTTTGCCTTATAGGCTGTGGTTGAGTGGCACACTGAGTCTGTGGGCTATGTGTCATTTGGGTTGTGTTGGGTGATGGATGTTGCTTGCGTTTCTGCTTTGGAGGTTTCTGTTGCTTAGACAGATCATTATTGAGAGCCTCCACAAATGTTTTTATGTTACTATGTGTGGATTTTGGTGGTTGTAGATTTAGTGAGACTATGTGATGAGTATGGTGTGGTGCAAATGTTTACTTTCTCCTCATGACTGTCAAGTTCAGTCTTGGTTGGAGAGAGCTTTACCTCCAATTTGACAAGATAAATGCATCTCTCACAGGTTGTAGTGTTGGGTAGTAGGAGGAGAGGGTTGTCTTTGTACATGAGGCAATTTCTACATTGCCTCAAGATGCCCAGATTCATCAGATAGACAGGAGAGAACACTGGGAGCTGACCCTTGGACATGCCTGAATAAAAAAAACTATTTTCTTCTAGATAAGTGTGGAAAGTGAGCACAAGAGCTATTTTTCTCTAAGCAAGTGAGAAAAGTAAGTACAAAAACTGTTTTCCTCTAGGTAATGAAGTAGGTTGAATGCTATAGTAATTAGTAGCTTATTTAGTGCTTGCAAGTTCTGAACAAGTGCTGAGCATGGATAAGCAAATTTAAGTGCTAAAAATAAGAATCTGAATCTGCACTAGACGAGTTACAGGACAGAAACAAGTGCAAATGCAGGCTTTCAAATCAGAAATTTGAGAGAGATGGAAGAGATTGCCCAAACTGCCAATAACTACAATTTCTGGGCCAGAACCACTCCTTATGTGGTAGATGTTACCACTTCCACTGATATGCTCGAAGGCTTCCCTCCAACACAGAAAGGCTTGGGGGGCTCAGAAGTTTACATACAGTCCTGGATACAGCAAATCTGTATCTGGAACACTAGTTACAGGAAAGGTAGGAAACAGGCTTACAGTTTTTTTTTTTACAGAAAAGTAGCAAAAACAGTAGTAAAAACAATTCACATGCAGTGCAAGCTAGCACACTTGAGGTATGTAGCAATATTAGACCAAACACAGTTTAAAAAATGCAATTAAATTAAAAAGGAGCAAAAGCTAGTGCAGAAAGAGTTTATTAGGTAGAATGTGGTAAAGAGATGGGACTGGGGGAGTGTCCCAGATCAAATCTACAGTGGGGCGAGCAACTGCAAAAGCCACCAAATTTAAACTACATGGCATCTAATCCAAGGAAGTTATTGTTCCACTGTATTCAGCATTCATCAGACCTGTCATTGAGTACAATTTCCCCTTTGGTATGTACCTAACCAGGCATATCCAACAACTGGAATGTCCACATAGGTTCCTCACTAAAAGAATACAGGGAGTAAGTAAAATGTCCTCTGCAGACCGCCTCATGGCCCTATCCCTGTATTCTGCCTTCTATATGCTTTTGAGGGGAGATCTATGCCTGGCATACAGTGCATTGTCAGATCCCAATCTGATGGACCATCTGCATATCCACAAAACAAACAGCACTAGAATTAACCATTCTAAAGACTTAAACCTTGCCTGTGATATAAATAGGACCTGCTGGAGAGATAGGTATGTATCCCAGAGACAACCCCGTCTATGGAACAGGCTCCCCATCCATGTGAAGCAGAGTTCCTCATTAACCCAATTCAAGTGCAACATGGACAATTGGATGGGAAACCAGAAATTCATCCCTGGTTTGGCAACTATGTCTCTAATGAACACAGGTAACTTGCAAATGGTTCATCTCCCAGGTCCATTCTTACACTTATGAAGGGTATCAGAACTTGTCAGAGATTTGGGATGCATGGCTAGGCTTAAAAAGGCCCTTTTGGTCGTTAGCCTAGTAAACACCTATGAACCTATGACCTTTGTGTCTGGCCTACAGAGCAGTCTCAGACCCTGCCTTGATGAAGCTGCTGTACATCCGCAAACTGAATGGGAAAAGATTCACTCACTCTAGGGATCTTAACCTAGCCTGTAATATTAACAGTACATGCTGGAAAGACAGTTATGACTTCCAGAGGTTGCCACTTCTCTGGAACAAACTCCCAGTTCATGTAAAACAGAGCTCTTCAATGATCCTATTTAAGCATAACTTAGACAACTGGATGGGAGAACGTAAATTTACCTCAGGGTTTCACCTATGTCCATCTTAGACATGGGCAGCTGGTGCTGATCTTAGATTTGCACGCAAACATAGGCTATATATCTTTGTCCATAATGGAACTAGGGTATAACATGGTTAGGCTTGTAGAGGCCTTAGGGCCAATAGTCTAGTAACCTCCTATGATCCTATGATTCAGTATTCAATGTATTATAAATGGCAACTCAAAGCATTACATTAGGTCACTGGGGAGTTTGCCACCATAAAACCTTTTCTCATAAAGATTCACCAGTTTCATTCTGAAAAAGGATGAGATAATCTAATTTGTAGTAGTACGGAATTCCAAACTATTATTGCTGATGATTCACTTGGCATCTGTAGCAAAAGATTTCTATTTTTGGTGCTTACAATAAGATCTAAAAATATTGTGCCATAAACTGATGCCATTATTTTGAGATGCAGATATTTATACAGTGAAATGATGTTTCTTCTCATTAATCTATATGCATCAGACTGTAATTTCTGGGCATTTAATCTGTCCTTATATTCCATCCTTCAATGGCCATATATTTGCCGTATAATTATTCTCTTTATCCTTTCTAATTTGTATACACTAGACCTAGAGCATATCCTAGCAACCACACCATAATCAATAAATTCACACCTGGGTTAGTACTTGTGTCCCTTATGGAGAGGGATAATCTGTACAATACCCGATGCATAGGCACAAATCCACAAATTGCTACTAGGGGCTATATTTATTGGGTAAAACTGGGTTATATTGGCTAGGCTTGTAAGGGCTCTTAAACCATTAGCCTAGTAATCTCCTATGAAACTATGGTCTAATAAGGTCCACGTATAAGAGAATCATCACTTTGCTATCCCTCCTACTAATTGTTCTCAAGATATCTTTCATAATACCTTAACATGTAAACATAGCAATTCAATGATGAATGAAATTTAATTTTTGATAAGTAGTCACATCACTGTCCTTGTCAGAAGATAGAACTAGAATCATTTTCTAATTTGTTGCATATCAATAGCTAGCTATTTTTCCCAAACTTTATTACACTACATTTTTTGGAAATAAACACCACTGCATTCTAAACTGACCACTCGTATATACTACCTATTTTGCAGAGTGTAGTATCCGTGGGCATTCATGACCACTGACACAGTCTTAATGTCATCTACATATTTAGTCATCCAAACATCCTCAGAAAAAGAAATTGTAGGCAAGTCAAACCTTGATGCACTAAACCATTCACAGTTTCTTCATCTAAATATTTGTCTGCAATTCTGACTCTAGACCTTTTATCACAAAGACATTTCCTGACCCACAGTAATAAAGATGTTAATTTTCAATATTTACACCACCTTAGGAATATGACAGCATGACACAGAATCAAAGGCTTTAGGTAAGTCTAAGTAAATTACATCTGCTAAGAGATTGTTCTCAGAGATATCCACTACATTAGAATACATCTCAATCAGATTACTTTGACATTATCGTCTGGTAATAAATCCATTCTGTTTAATACAAAATAACTAATTCATGTTAATACTAATTAGGGGCACAATAGTTTTCTCATAAACCTTGCTGACAATACTTGTAAGAATTATTGGGCAATAGCTTGCAGCAGAATTTTTAATACCATTTTTAACTGGTAGAACAGCTGCCTTTTCAGATGTCAGGTACATGGCCACTGCCCAAGGGGTCTTGTAAAAGGTATGCAAAATACCTCACCACTTCTGGTAGGGTTTTAGAGAGAAAGTACTCATACGAGTCAGCTGAGCATGCTGCAGCATAGTGTTTGATGGTTTTCACTGCCATCTGAACTGCTTCCACTAGAATTCTAGAACATTCTATTAGTCACAAGTGCCACAGGAGAAGTCTGACTGTTAAGGGGAGAGAGCGTACTTTGGTCAGGATGACCCCATCAGTGTGTTTCACAGAAAATGTTTCCATAAAATTGGGATAAGGGAGCTGTGTGCACATTTAAATGTATTCTCTTCAGGGGAAGTAGACACATCAACAAGCATTATACACACGCGCGTGTGTGCGTGCACACACACACACACACACACACACACACACACACACACACACACACACACACGCACACACAAACACATCTTTATACAATTTTGTTATGTGTTGTAGAGCAGTCAAATAAGTATTTACATAGGGAGTTGCTACATAAAAATATTCCATTAACATAGTGTTACCCTCATATAATTCAGTGTTTCCTGAATATTCTCATTTAAACTGGTAAACATGCATAAAATGCTTTGTAACTGCCCCTTGTGTAATCAGCTATTTTTTTTTGTCTTGCCATGTGCTTCCTAACAGATTTTCAAGATATGAGTTGCTCTTTTAACTTTTTGATTGAATTCCAATGATGGAAACTTCCTGTCCATTTTCCAAAGGTGCTCTTTCTTATTATAACACCTATGTTGGGAATGAGACCACTGTAGACGAAAGTTGCTTTTTGCCATTATTGTTCAGTATCCTTGTTTCAGTTGGAATAAACCTGATTACTAAGGAATCTATGACAGATCTTCCATTTGTCAGAGATGGGTTTTTTCACTCACTGTGTCCTCCCAGTTCCAGTTTATTATCTCACATTCTATTAGATTATAGTTACTCTGACAAAACTTCTTCCATATTATGCTGTTATGGAGCTTGCTTTAAACTCAGATTGAGATTCCTTTTGGACTGCAGTAACCATAGTTACAGATATTGAGGACAGCTCAACATTCAGTAACTAAATCGGAGGAGTTAGAAAAACATATATCCATTGTAATTCATTCCCCCAGTAGGAAAACCAACAATTTGATTGCAGCCTACAAGAGAGCATTTCCCCGACAAACTATCAACAATGCTTCCTTATAACTCCATATAACCCCTGTTAATAGATGGAGCATTGAGATTACCATCAACAAATAAACAGCCCTTATCAAGACAACTACAGATCTCTGTCACAATTTTCTCAATATTGAGACTGTTGGCATTCGATGGTCAGTAAACGCAACCATATACAAATCTTTACGCAATGTAATTGTATATTAACAGCAACTAATTTACTGCCAAAAAGTATGTAGAAGTAACTTCTTATTTTATGTTTATTGAAATGTCCCAACCTGAGTATATAATCAAACACCGAACATTAAAAATACCAGCCATCAAAGGAGTGATCATTTTAGATCGAATCTAGAATGATCAAAAACAACAAAAGTTAAAAATCATTTTTTGTAAAGGGGCAAGTCCCCCTGCAGTCCCCACACCCCCCTGCTAATTATATATATATCAAGTCTGGGATTGCACAGTAGCTTGATAAGAGCAAATTCCCTTACTCTGCTGTGCCACGATCCCATACAAAACACTGACAGCAAAATATAATTGAAAAAATGTTCACTTATATGAGCATTTGCTGTTATTTACAACCTGACAAATCATTCGTTCATATGAGCATTCCAACTGCACCCCTCCATTTATCTTCCTTTATGGTATTGTGCATGTTTATAGTATTCCTTACAGCGGAGAGTTCACATTTTTATATTGTGTTTCAGTACCACAGATAATATCATGGTTATAACTTCTCAACAGTTTCAAACTCAAGTTTTATCATTCATCCTGCTCATGTTGAGTAACACACACTCTGCTTTGCTCATGGGATTGTATGAGCTGCTTATGCTGATCTTCAGATCATTGTTCCTAAAAACCTCCTTAGCTGTCTTCATTAAATGGCTACCTAACCTAATGACCTTTTTTCCCCGCCATCCAAATTATTGCCATCTCTTGTGTACACATGTACTTTATTCTCCCAATTAGCCCACATAAATATAACTGTAATTCTGTTACTCAAACAGTGCTAGCTTAGCATATTTGTCAAACTCATTGTCTCTTTCCAGTTATTTAATGATGTTAACCTACATCATTAGTTCTGAATACGGTAATCACATAGGCATTGTTATTCTCCAGTAACAAAAACTTTAATAAAGCTTTGTAAACATCCATACAATTAGATCCTGGTAGACAACTCTGAGTTACAAACTCAGAGCTGATTTTTGAAATAATACTCTTAATACCATATAGTTGAAAATCACCAGTGTGGCCCAGTGGCCAACCCTTATGTCGTCTTAGTGGTACTCATTGGCTATTAATAGTTGGCAATACTTCACGAGTTTGTTCAATAAACAAGGACCCTTCAGAGATTGCAGCATCATTTTCTAAATCATAACCTCCAGCTGCCTTTCTTCTTCTTTTCTTTTGTCATTAGAATATAGTTTTAAGTCTTCTCCATCACTATTCTCAATGCATTTTTATTTCATCTGGTCCCACCTAAACCTTCTGTATTACAGGTGGGAATTGTGTCATTATACAGTATTTGCATTGCTTCCCTAGAAGATTGAGTGTATTCTACACATCTTTTTGTGTCATTTAGGGCATGATCATTATTTGTTAAGGCACAAGGTGCCTCTTTAATAATCACTCATTCACTGGCAAAGATGGTGACAGTGTTTACAGCTTAGCATCTTGAGTCAACACTAAATATGTTTGTGAACACTTGTCCATAGCATCTATTAATACCTGTTTCCGCTTTTTTGTTATTAACATCTCCACAAGGCAAAGCAATGTCTTTCGGCTTTTCCTGGTTAGGGATCACCACAGTGGATCACCGGTCTGCAGATTGATTGGCAGTGGTGTTTTTACGGTGTCGATTTGCCAGCCTGGTACCCAACCTTCACAGAAGGTGCACACACACTCACGCACACCTACCTGCATGTCTTTAAATATTCAGTCCACTGCAGGGAGGACATGCAGACTCCACACAGAAGGCACTCCAGCCAAGAAATGAACTGGAAAACCTCTTGCTGTGAGGCGACAATGCTAACCGCTACACCACCGCAACCTGGATGTTATTAATAGCTCTACAATACTCATTAATTTCTGTGCTCTCTAGGGAGGCATTTACTGTTTAAGCCTCTTCATTTTGTGGCACTACAAGTTTATCCTCCATTAATGGCTGAACACAATAATAGCAGTTATTGTGGTCATATTTCAAAAATCATCACATAACTGCTCACAATTTCTACAGTGTTATTTAAAAAATGTTTAATAAATTTGCAAGGCAAAGAGTATCCATTTCTTCCATTTCAGCAAATAAGAACAAGGTAACTTAGTAATAATCCACCAATTATCTATTTATGTATTTATTGTTTTTGATTACTTGAATAAACTGACTGGGCAGAAAGCTGCCCCTTTTCATTGGCAGCCCGGGGAGAAAAACTTCAGGAAAAATTCCAACATTACATAAAAAACATAGTAAACAGAGGTATACAAATAATCAACAAAAACACACAATTTAAACAGCATTATTATGTATTAGCAGTATTGTGTAATGAGCTATGAAACTTTTACTGGGGAGAAAAACTCCAGAAAATAAAATTGCATAAAGTACGTAGTAAACAGGGGTATACAAATAATCAACAAATATACAACATGTAAACAGAAATCAACAAATATACAACATGTAAACAGAATATCATTAATTAATAGCAGTAGTTTCCAAAGAGCTATGAAACATATTTGGAAAAGAACTTGGACGAAGGAGAGAACAGGAAGAAACTGAGGATTAGTATTAAGAGGTGAGAGAGAGTGTTTTAGGATAGGTAGAAAGAAGAAGAGGGAGACCATAAGGAGGAGATATTGGTTCAATAACTAAAGGTATAGAGCCTAGAAAGAATAGGGGGTAGTAAGGGGCAGGACAGTTATCATGCAGGAGTTGTGCATGTACAGAGCCAAGTATCTTTTGCTCTCTTGTTTGTGCCTTAAAAGATTTGGTGTTTGCTGTGTTTCTTAGAGTGAGAGGAAGGGAGTTCCAAACATTGACCAGGAAAGAGATGTGCAAAGAGTCACCAGCTGAGTCATTAGTTTTGGCAACAGTTAATAACATTTTGTTAGTAGACCTCAGCTGACTACTTGGGTTATAAGGCTGGAGAATATCTTTCAAACTTGAGCATTTGTCTGGATAACACATGAGTTTATGGGAAGTGACTTGTTGGGAAAGTGTAACATGGTGCCTTAACTCTAACCACTGAAGTTTTTTTAAAGCCAGACAGTGATGTGTCCTATAATGATGACTGGAAGCAAATTTTGCTATTTTCTTAAAGCATCGTTCTAAGAGTGAGAATTGCATGGACTGTTGGTTAATCAAGATGAGAGCAGTGTAAAGTAGTGCAGGAATGAGAATGGATTGGGCAATACTTTTTCTGACATTATATGTGAGGTATTGTTTGACTCTATATAGTGCATTTAGCTTTTGGTGGATGTTTTTTCAGCTTGTTTTCTGTGTATATAAGAGTTTAAGTTTTCATCAACAGTAGCTCCTAGAAGTTTGACTTATGAGTTCTATGCTGGTGTTGCAAGAGGAAGCAATTTTAAAATTATTTCTGTAGTCAGTTGAAGCTTTGGGTTAAATAGGATCAGTTTTGTTTTTATGGGGCTGTGTATCAGGCAGCTAGGCCACTATGGTGGCGAAAGACTCTTGGATGAGTTTTAATTTATTTATGCTTTTAGTAGAGCAGATTATTGTTGGATCATATGCATACTGTATGACAGTGGCTTGTTTAGAAGCTAGGTTGAAATCATTAATGAATATAATGAACAAAGTAGCGCCTAAAATGGATCCTTGAGGAATACCTACCATAATGGAAAGGAAAGAGAAGATGTCATTTTGCCATTTCACTGCTTTTTGCCAATTTCCAGGGTGGCTGGTCAACCAAGAAAGTGATGTTTTATGTATTTCTAGCCAAGCTAGTTTTTGAAGCAATTTCTGGTGGGATATCATGTTGAAAGCTTGTATGGCTATAGGCCTGAAGTTTGAGAACTCATTTGAGGTTTCACTTTGATGGAGAGGAAGAATGTAGCACCTTTTCTATAGGTTTGGGACATCTTTCAGTGATGTAGTAGATTAGGACAGATATAGGAAAAGCTAGGACATCAGCAGCAATTTTTAAGTACTAATGTGGTATGCTATCGGGGCCAAGGTGGTAGGTTTTAAGGTTAGTAATAGCCTTTTGATTTTAGAAATTGAGCTTGGTTTGAGTGTGAGAGTTTTGGAGCTAATAATAGGGGGAAGGAGCCTGAGTCTGTCTGTGCTGAGAGTTTAATAAGGGAGGTTACTGTTTGGATGAAGTGGGTATTGAATTTGCTGACTCTACTGTCAGTATGGTTAGATGAAGTAACGTGTAGGTTGTGTTGATTTGCCGAGTTTTAACAGGTGGTTGATTGTATTCCAAAAATATTTGAATTGTTATAATTTACTGCCTGTATATTAATATGGTAGTTTTTTTCATCAGTTTTGATTATATTTTTCATGGAGTTTCTGAGATGTTAATAGTACTGATGGACAGATGTGGTTTCAACTTGCTTCTACCAGGCTATGCCTCTCTCTTTCATGAGCTTAGTACTTTTTGAAAGTAAGGGTGCTGGATTTGATTCAATTCTTTTGATTCTTTTGTTCTTATTGAGGCTAGATCATTTATTATGTTAAGGAAAGTGAAGTTGGACAGAGATACTGCTTCATCAAGTTTGAGTAGCTTGACTGAGTTTAGTGTTGTGATGAATTGGTCCTTCCTAAAGACGGAGAGGTTAAAAGCAAGGTTGTACCAATGTTTTTGGTTAGGTTTATGAAAGTGTATTTTTGAAGATGGGTAGGAGATCACTTAATGTATTGGGTAAGGCACCTGTTGAGAGGATTTTGTTTATGGCATTAGACAGAATCCAATCTAAGGTAGAGGCTCTATCAGAGTTTTGGTTGTACCTTGTGGGAGCTGAACTAAGCTGAATGAAACCATATAAATTAATGACATTAGATGCAGTGTTACTGTCAATAGTTTGCTAATCGATATTCAGATCTAAAATGTCTCAAGTGATGCTGTTTCATGCCCAAGAGAGAAGTTCTTCAACAATAGCTATGTCATGTCTCAGGGAAAGTAAACTCCTATAGTGCAAAGGCTTTTGAGATCATTTGCAAGGATGCTATAATTATTTTGACACTGAAGTGGGGGGGTGGGCTTATATGAGCTCTAGAGAGGTTTAAAATATGCCTGTGGATAATGGCCACCCTACCACCTTTTTGTGGGTTCTCTCAAGTCTTATCTCCATTTATCCTGCTTATCACACAAAGACATGTCTCTGCATTGGTGCACAGATGCTTGAACGGCATTCACATTTACGCAACTTTTTGTAAGGCTTGCCATCAGAAAGCTACACCCCCAAAAGAGCCTGAAGCAGAAGAGCTTCAGTTCAAACAAAAGAAGTCCTTCAAAGAAACATCATTGTCCTAACTGAGAACCAAGTGTATTCCCCATTTAGGATTTGGAGATTCAAATTAAAGTAGTGCAGGAAAAAAAAACAATAATGAAAAACATTCATACTTCTGTGCCATTTTTAACCTCTGTCCTCAGAATACTACACTTTCAACAAAGCCTGAAGCAGCAGAACTTCATTCAAATAAATAGTTATTTTAAAAGAAACAAACAAAAAAATCTTCACATTAACAACTCCTTTGCTCTAGCTGGGTACCAGACACATTCACCAGCTAGCACTTTGAGATTCAAGCTAAAACATTTCAGAAAGAAAAAATAAGGTTATCTGCATGCCCAGATCCAAGCCAATGTAAGAAAATGGATAATTATTTAACCATAAATGAGTAACTAGACCAAGGGTTAACATCAGGAAATGTAATGCTTCATTTGGGTGATAAATAAAATGAATGTATAAGGGTGTGCCAGAACTATGTATCATGAATAAATTCCATAAAGCCTATGGTTAGTGGAATCACATTGTATTTTAATGAGTATGTAAACAGAAAAAAGATGCAGTGAGAAAACCTGTAAAATAACTATCCCTGGAATTTGCCTACACTGACACTATACTAAATGTACACCATTTTGAGTGAACAGACAACACAAGCATGACTCATACCTTCTTCCTCCTAATTTTAGTTTTCCCATTTTCTTCCATCCTTAAATATCTTGGGGGATTCATAAAGGTTACCACAAAGTGTAGACTACATATACGCTTAATGTAACCTTTATGAGTGTTGGAAAGCACACAAACATGTGGTAGGGATGTTCTTGAATACAGAACGTGTCCACTTAGTGTAAGTGTTAGTGAATCTGACCCTGTATTTTTCAAAAAATATGCCAAGCTGAACTATATGAATCCCATCAACTACTAGACTGCTTTCCATTCTAAATAAGATACATAGGACTCACTCACACATACTGAAAGATTTGTTGATGAAAAACATAAAACAATCAGAATGAGCAGAGTTTGGAGACGAGGGAAAGAAAGAAAAGTCAAATCATAATTCAGGAAGGAAAGCTATGGCTGCCAAAAAAGCAATTACTAGAAAATAGAAATCAAAATCTAAGCCAACTGTACCTGAAGTGGTGAATTTTGTTAACAAAGAAAAACGATCAGCAAGTGGGATCTTTAGACAAGGGTATGAGGAAATAACAGAAAAAAATAGAAACTGGTGAAACTATACATGCAGAAACATGTTTTGGAGGAGGAATGAGGTTTAAGAGAAGGCAGAAATTAAATAATGTATGTAATGTTACTTTGATTATATGATGTATAACAATATATGTGATGTATAATGTTAGTAAATGTGAATTGTTAATATGGTTTGATTACTTTTATATAAATGTAAGTTTGTCTGTGTCACAAGTGACAATTCAGTAAAGGTGTTTAAAAAAAGAAATACAAAATAATCTAAGAAAGAAAGAGGAGGAGCAGTAGTTGAAGTTGAAGAGCTGAATGAGATATGGAAACACTTGTTTCCCAACAAGATATCTAAAAGCTTAATATCTAACAGACCAAAAAATATTGGACATTGCATTTTTGGTCAGAGCATATTTTGCCAAAGGTACTTTAATACTGATTATTTATTTTTTAGCCCAGTCAGTCAGCAGTGATTTTGCTATGTCTTTGATTACTGTATGTTGTTGTGTCTTTCGGCTTTTCCCGGTTAGGGGTCGCCACAGCGGAACTCCGGTCTGTTAATGATTGGCAGTAGATTTTTACGTGCCAAGTTGCCAACCCTGACGCACAACCTTCAACGAAGGTATGCCCATTCACGCATGTCTCCACACAGAAGATGCTTTAGCTGAGAATCGAACAGGACAACGTCTTACTGTGAGGCGACAACACTACCACAGCACCACCACTGCAGAATTATTTGATTACTGTATATTGTTGCTATTTTCTAAGCTGCATTGATCTCATATTCAGTATATTAAGTAAAGTGCTGTGAAGGCACATGGTATGCAGCTGTCATGCAAAACATGAAATTGTGTGTAATCATACTGTAACTTGATAGTCATTAGTGCAGATTCAATAAACCCTAGACAGTCTGCTAACACCATGTGTGCATCACACCACGATGTGCACATGGTAGCACACGGTTTTGTATTCAGTAAGTGGCTGTACATGGTGTTTAGAGCTGCACAACTACAGTAAACACTGTGGCATGCTAATTACAACATAAGCAGCTGAATTGTATGCTAATCAACCAATCTAAGATGGAGGAGCTATTCAACAAGTTATAAAGCAACCATGTAGACTCAGTGCTGTTTTTCCCTGCAAATTCAAAAACCTATTGGAATATAGCCATGGAAAAGAGTCTACACACAACGAATGTTAGGGGCTGCTGTTGGTTTAATTCATGTGTATGTGCAACAGGCTGAAGTCTATGCTGCTGCTGCTAATAGACCAAGGTCAGTAAGGGGGAAGAGTTTTCAGATCCCAGTTAACCTGTCACAAACTGCATGAGATGGAAATTGTAGAGTATTACAGGTTAGATAGTGACACATTACAGGAACTCTGCAATCTTTGTCATCCTCAACTCAGACCCAGGGAAAACTGAGGGGAACCACTACCAGTTGAGACAAAGGTACGTGTAGCACTTAGAATTTTAGCTACAGGAACCTTTCAGCGACCAACAGGGGCATGCTGGGGATGTCGCAGGCATCAGCATCTAGGATACTTCATCAATTCCTGAATGTTATGCTACAACATGCCAGTGAGTACATATATTTTTTCCCAAACTCCTAAGGACAGGGCCACAAATATGCAGGAGTTCTACCCTGTAACACACTACCCTGAAGTACTGGGTGCCATAGATTGTACACACATAGAAATCAAGGCACCACCCAGGGAGCAGGGAAGGGCCTACATAAATAGTAAGGGCTTCCATTCCATTAACTGCCAAATCATGTGTAATGCTAATGGAATCATCTTGTGTGTATTTTCTGGCAACCCAGGCAGTTATCACAACTCACATATCTGGCACACCTCCCAATTGTATCAGATGTTCCCACTAGGGGTGATATCCCATAGGATCATTTACCGGGGGTGCAAGTTATGCACTGGAACTGTGGCTGATGATACCCACCAGAAATGCACACACCTGCTGAAGAACTCCATAATGAGGCATACGCTCAAACCAGAAATATCATAAAGCACGTGTTTGGGCTGCTGAAGCCGCAGTTCTGGTTCCTAGATACATCTGGGGGAGCCCTGCAGTACAATCCAATGTACATGTACTGAAATATTCACCATCTGTGCCATGCTTCGCAACATCATCCTGAGAAAACCAAAGAAACCGTGTTGGGTAAAACCTTGGTGCAGAAATAAAAAAGTAAAAAATGCACCAAGATAACACACAGCAAAACGTTTAATCACAGCAACGTACAAAGTGGTAACCGCTTTCACAACCAAAGTTGCTTCATCAGACACCACAGTAAAAAATGCATAGGTTTAAATAGAGATTCTAAAATGCCAATTAATCAATAAAATCACACAATGATTAAGTAGCAGTGAAAAACAATTAAGCCTCATGCTCAAAGTAAAAAAAGCATTGCTTAAAAACATTGCTTAAAAACATTGTACAAAAAGGAATCAAATACTAAACATGAGAAAGCACTTACAAAACTTAAAAAATCATTATAAAACATGGAAAAATACTAGGCAGGAAAAAGTTAAATAGAATACTTAGAAACTAAAAGCTAGTTAAGTACATAGACTAATTTTGAGAAAGCAGCTTCAGCAGGATCAACATGGGGAAGGGGCACACATCCCACTACCAATGGCAAGGTCATTACAGCCACACACATGTAAGGAGTCATAAGGAGATCCAACAGCTGCTGTGGGTGTAGGCAGTTGTAGGCATGCCCAATATGCCCTTGCATTGGCTAAGAGACAATGCATACCACACTTACCATCTAAGGGGCTAAAACCTTTCTCCTAAGCACATGCATATAGCAACACTGATGCCAGGCAACACTCACAACCTTTAACCACCCATGTAATAGCTGTGTACTCCTAGCATCAGACAAACTCAGACCTGAACTAAAACTGTAGCAACTGCTGGATTTACAAGGTAACTGTTGAACCTGGAGTGCAAAACCAGAATTGTGTAATAAAACAAATTAATAACATATCCTTGCATGTTGTTACTTGGTAATGTAAGCAAGTAAAAGGTGGGTGACTTGTACAGCAATGACTTTAACATGTGACAGCAGAGACTTATGTGAGTACATGTGTCCTCTATCAAGTGATAGGCTTCAGCCATCAAAGATTCACACATTCATACCTCTCAAAAGTATTAATAGTTACCGAATGTCCTCAGTTTGGCCTCATACTTTTGTACTGGAAAATCATTGAAGAGAGAAGATAGAAAGTGATGAGACATTTCAGTTTCAGACTTCACAACCCTCAAAAGATTCTTAAAAATACTGATGCAAAAACTGTTTAGAATGTATCAACTATCTAACTTTCTAAGACCAATTTAGCAATTAGCAAAACAACATCACAAACACAGATATACTAAGCACTAAGTCAGCTATGCACCCTGAGCATCAGACACAAACCATATGTATCCCTGGATCCAACAAATAGAAAAACAAGGAAATGGCACAGTTATCATGACTTGCACAGGGTAATGTGTGTGGAGGGGGGCAGGAAGCCTAGGCTGACACAAAAGGTACGTGAGTGTATGTGAGTAAAAAAGAGAAGCAGACAGACATTTGGATAAAGTAACAAATGGCCGGTGAGACAGAATGACCTTTAACCTTTACAGATGTACCATGTAACTGTTGTGTGTGGGTTTGTATGGGCCCTCCAAGTGAAACTGGTGTGTGAATTTTTGCAGGAACACAGCCAAGTGCTAGCTCTATGTCTTGGTATGTCAGACAGGTGTGAGCCATGCATGATAGAAGTGGAAGTTCATTGTTGTCATACCCAAGCAAGAGAACTGGCTCTGCCAGGAGTTGCACTGGAACGTCCACACCCATGGTCAGATGCACTGCTGCTACTTGAACTTGACGGATGTCTGCTGTTAGAGCTCCCCTCATGAATACACCCAGGACCATGATCCCATCCTGCCATGTCTGTGTATGTGGACACCTGAACCATTGATGAAGCAGTGGAAGTAGAACTACTATGGGATCATGATCGGGCGCGACCATGTCAGCTAACATCAGATGATGTGGCTGACCTATGCCCATGTGGATGCTATCCCCCTCCCAACAGATGTTATTTCACAGACATTGCCCTTTCCATTGTGTCATTCATCCAATCTATTGAATCAGCAACACGCTGGAGGCAGTCATACATGTCAGCCTGTGCCACATGTAAAACCCTAAACATTTCTGTGGAGGACCTATTGGAATATGCGTGGGCCACCATAATGGCCCTAAACATACATCGAGTGGCACTGGAAGACACACTTGCAGGATGGACAGCAGGCCTCCTCTGAGTATCCCTAACAGCCCTCCTGCGTGGCACCTCAGCCACACTTTGGCTATGGCCAGAGTCAAAAGGCATTGAAGTCGCAGTAACCACACTGTCCTAATCAAGTGTCTCACCCTACACCTGTCCAATATCTGAGGGCTTATTGGAATGGGTTGATGTAGGTCTACTGGCTGTGTCCAATTGAATTACAGGGGATGTATAATGTCAACCTCAGTGTCAGATTCAACTTCTGCACCCCCTGACTGTGCCTCTGTTTGGCTAGCATCATCAGAGTCTGCTGGTACTTGACATCAGGTTTTAGGGGTCCCATGCTTCTACTGCTAGGATCACCTGTGATAATAAACAACAAACACAGGAAAAAAAATTAATACCTACACTACTATAGTTCAATATATGCTAACACACTAATAGTGGTGCCACTATTACAGACAGTACGGCAATACACACAACAGTCCTGACACCTACATCACATACTAAATATTTCTTTGAACTGCTCATTAGTACTGACATAAAAATGTTTGGCTTATTATGTGCAAATGACTGTAGGCTCCCTATGCTGGATGGTCCCGGAAGAAGTTAAGCAAAAGGTTAGAACACCGTCATGACAATCAGCAGTAACACAGGGGGTTAAAACATTTTTCCCTTTATATGTACATTAATGATACTTTAAACAAGAACTTGGATGACTCATCCACCCCAAGCCCATGTGAAACCAACCAGAATGTGTTGTTAACTGTATCAATCTACAACTATCCCCGCCCCCAAAAGAAATTTAATGTTAAACAGAACTTAAGTATTGCTTTCAGTATTTTATTATATAAGAAGTATTTCACAATTGAGATAGGTAAGCCTACCAGGAAGCTCCTCCTGGGACATACTTGTCCTTCCTAAAACAGCAGCACAAATGTCAATGACATGCTGTTGTGCGCTTTCCAGTGAGCTCTCTGGATCCCTGACAGTGGACAGGAACTCTTCATTTGTTGTTAGTGGTGTCTCTGTAGCAGCCCCCCCCCTCCAGTAGCCATCCATTCATAGGCCACTGCAGCTGCTCTCATCCACATCGATGAAATCATGTGAGTGGCCCTATGGCACACCTGATCATATGTCCTGCTCTAGCCACCTACTATGTTTACATCAGCCACTATCTGCTGACAGATTTGCATTCTGCTAGACATATCCTCATGTCCCCTCTCAAGCAGAAAGGCACTATATTGCCTAAATGCTTCCACAATGGCTTCATTTTCAGGGACACTGAAGGGGGGTGTGCTGGGATTGGTTCACCTGGGTGCCATATTTCTAGGTGACATAAAACACAAAAGAAGGATAATACACATATGTATCACATAAATAAAAGTCCTACTGTGATATAACACATAAAATGTAGTATTTCACTATTACCAACTGGAGAAACATAAACAGTCAAGATATTCAAATCTAAAAAAAAAAAGAATTGTGTGGTTGTAACAGATTACAATCACACACAAAGCAAGACTGGATCCAAATCAAGGAGAGTAACAATAGCACATATTGTTTGTGCCCAACAGAAATGCAGCTTTGCTCCTTCACCCCCAAAACAATAGGCAAATAACACATTTTGCTAACAAACCATCAGTGAAATGCTAAAATTGCTATTAAATAAATTGTCACTGAAACATGTGTACACATTTACCAGAGAACATTCCATTTTATGCAATTGCTAGTCATGTGTACATGTGGCCAGCATTCCCCTAGACGTGTGTATGGGCCATCCTAGAAGACTAACACCCCTGTGTCATTGACAATATAGGAATTTACATTTCATGGAAATAACAATAGAAGAGTGTAAAGAGAAAAACAGTTGTAACATTAGCACTTGTAATGACAGTCAATAAGGCTGTGCATCTGAGAAAGTAAAATGCCCTGACAAACATGTCTTTGTCATCAGTACACTTCTAAAAACTGCATACAATAAAATAGTATTTGCTAATGTATATATATATATATATATATATATATATACATACACACACACACACACACACACACACACACACACACACACACACACACACACACATTAACAGATTTTTCTTACTGACATTTCAGCATATCCAGTATGTAGCTGAAAAATGCATACCTTATCAATATCCCAAAGTAATATCTTCATCTGTGTTATCCACATAACCTTCAGGTTTCTTTGCTACACAGTTCCCTTTGTATAGGTAGATTCAAGGCTGTGAGCATGGTGTAGATGCAACTGAGGCATGAACTCATTAGAATTACTGAATCCAAAATATTTGGCTTTGTGTATCTGATGTAAACATAGTGCATGTACTCCATCAGTGTTTGTCATTAATGGATTGCAACTGTGAATGAGTACTGGTAGGGAGAAGGAAAACACAACTGCAGTTCAGACTTCCCTACCTCCAGTGGGTGCGTCAGTCAGGTTAGACTTACAAAGTGTAGAAGTAATTGTATCAAGGTTTTAAATATAAGTAAGCAGCACACAGAGGTAGCAAAAGGAATTTTTTGTTTGCAGGCACCAACATAAAAGCTGGTGTATATAAATGTGGTGCATGTAGTTATTGTTCTTACTTGATCACTGGAGATACGATTAATTTACCGGCCAGGAATAATAAAACATTAACTTTAAAAACTTTTGCAAATTGTAACTCAAAAGGGATTATTTATCTAGGTTTATGTAAAAAATGTGATGCTTTTTACATAGGCAAGAGTGAAAGAAAGATAAAACAGAGAATTTATGAGCACACTTATGATATTCGTACAAAAAGTGAAACAAATTCTTTGTATAAACACACTAAAAGTTGTTTTGAAGCTGAATTTCAATTTTTTATATTAGAGGTTGTGCCAAAGGACCCCAGGGGCGGAATGTGGGAGACATTAGTGGAATACAGGGAATTATACTGGCAAGTGGTGTTGGAGGCCAGTAAGTTCCCTGGTTTAAATGACATGATCTCACTCGCCCCTGTATTAAAAATGAGGTCAGCTAAATTGTGAGATCAAAGTGCAATAACATTGATGTCAGCAGAGGGCAGTATCTCAATGTATTTTAATGTGTTTATTCTCTTGCATATTATAATGGAGTATTTTTGATGTTTTTAAAGTTTTTAAACATATATTTAATAGTGTCAATTAGGTGTATGTTTTCTAATATATATTTTTTAGCATTTAACAGGTTCCCTATTTACAATGGAGTCTTATAACCTGATTTTCAATGTTTATTAATGTATTTATTCATTTAATGTATATGCTGAGTGTTTTTATTGGTTGATTCAAAAGTTAGTGGAGTATATAAAAGGTTTTAATGGAATGTACTAGCATTATCTGATGAAGTTGTGGACGAAAACGTATGGTGATTTACTTCAGCGTTAGTGTATTTGAGTGAACTGTTCGGCTTATTAAATTCTGTTTGCCTACCTAGCAGTGGTTCAGGGTGCTTTGTTTTGGCTTACTGGTTTGCTTTGCATCCTCCGTTTTTCAGTTTATTAGTACCTTTGGGATGGAATCGCCTGCTGGGACTATGGCAAGCAATGGAGCAAAGACTAATGAAGTCGGCGAGCTCAGGAAGCTAATCGGACAGCTCACTCAGCTTGTGGGGCTTTTGACCCCTGTTAGCCAATCATTGGCTTCGGTATTGACGACTATTTTGGAGCCAGGGAACCAGAAAGTGCATCGGCGTGTAGATGTGCGAGAGAGACGAGCCGTTGGTGAGGAAAATGAACCCAGAGATGTGGAAAGGCGAATTGGTGCTGAATCCAGCAGTCTGGATGGTTTCCCTCGGGTTTTTCTTGATGAAACTGATCGCGGACAGTCTGAGCAGCCTAACAATGGCAGAAATACTGGCGAGGGAGTTCGTTTTGGCCCTGGTGTCAGCTTAAACTCTACAGGTACAAAAAGACAATTCAGTGACTTGTTTAATGTTGTTTATGATTTTGCAACTAAAAGCAACACCAAAGACAATTTTCAAGGAACTTTTTCTCAGAAACTCGAGGACCTGGACTATTTTTTGTACAAATGTAAAATGTTAGAAATGGACAACACTTATTTAAAGTATTGTTTAGAACAAAAGATAGTGCCTAAAGGGCTTAGGGTATGCAAATACCCTAACAAGGTGGTGGAGGGAACTGAGTTTTATTTTGATTTAATAGAAGCTTTTGATAATTGTGGCTTTGAAATAATGAGGGCCATTATTAAGAACAATGAGGTGGAAATCAAGAAGTTGCAAGAAACTGTAGAATGTGTAAATAGGGACATAACCCATGATTTATTATTCACAGTTGATGAAGAAAGAAGCAAGTATCATAAACTATTAAACAATTTAGAAAGCAAATGTTTAGAAGTTAAAAATAGGAAGTTAAATAAGATAGAGAGAGACTTAAATGAATATAAAGCTAAGAAACAATATCCGAAGCCCAAGAATTGGGTAAGAAATGTTAGAAATTATGAAGTTAATTACTATAGGGAAACTAATAATGATATTCCTGACAATGAATTACCTTTGGACAATGATTATGATGCTGCATTTCCACCTTTAAGGCGTTCGGAGAGGCTCATGCATAGGGAACCTGTTAGTTACAGTTCAAAAAACTACAAAACCAGAAACTGGGGAGCTCAAGAAAGGAGACGACCAGTCTGGGAGTAATTGCAAATAGTGGTTACAAATACAGTTACAATGATTTTAATATTTACAATTACACAGATGTTTTAATAAATATTAGTCATTTTGAACTATTGACAAAAGGTTTTGGTTTTATACCCAGAGAGAGAACAAATATTTTTAAACTATTAATTGATATTAAATTATTTATTAGGAAGAAAAACCTAGAATTATATTTTAAAGGAAATGGTTTTAATGCTAACAATGAAGAATTGCGACGTAAGAGCACTTTCAATCCCCCTACACACCCCCAACTTAGAAACTTTGAATTAAGCTTGGAACATGAGTTAAGGAAAATTCTGAGTTGCCATAAAGTGCAGTCTAATCTAACAGACCCTGAACAGAGGATTTTAAAATCATTAAGTGAGAACAAGAACATAAGAATTATGAAGCCCGATAAGGGTGGGGGGGTTGTGTTGATGGACTCCATTAACTATGAGAGTAAAATGTTTGGCATCTTAAATGACACAACAAAATATACTAGAATATCCTTGAATGAAATTAACATTGCTTACAAGCGAATTTATGTTATTTTAAATGACTTATTAATGGATGGAGTTATTGATATGAGTACTTTTAAATACTTACATGTAGAAAAACCGAGAATACCCTCCATATTTGGGATACCAAAGGTGCATAAAGATGAAAAGGACCCGCCTTTGAGAGTGATTGTGTCAGCCGAAGGCTCGGTCACTGCACCTTTGGCTAAATACATTGACAAGAAAGTAAAAAAGCTTGTTTGTGACAACACTGTTATTTTAAAAGATTCCTGGCATTTTCTAAGAAAATTAAATGAATCACTTGTTAATGAAACAAAAGGTTTTGGTACCTTGGATGTGATTGATCTATTTACAAGTATACCTCATGATGTAGGTTTAGAATGGTTTGAAGAAATGTTACTTGATTCCAAACTACTAGGACATAATGAATTTAGAACTGTGTTATTACTAATGGAGATTGTCCTAAAGTACAATTTTATTTTCTTTCAGGGTGAGTATTTTAGACAAACTAAAGGTGTGGCTATGGGGGCACATTGTGCTCCCACGTATGCGAACATTATTATGTCATTTTGGGAGAACAAGTTTGTCCTGAATTCAGAATACAGTAGTTTGTGGAAGCTATATGGTAGATTTCTGGATGATTTGTGTTTTTTATGGGTGGGTACCAAAGATGAATTTGTCAGCTTTGTTGAATATCTAAACGGTACCACTGAATTTTTGAGATTCACCCATAAATTCACAATTGAGGAACTGAAATACCTTGATGTTAATATAGTTAAGACAGAGTATGGTTTTAAGTCCAGAATTTTCAGAAAAGAAATTTTTCAAATTCTTATCTGCACTATTCAAGCTCGCACCCCCCACACCAGAAAAGAAGTGTCATAAAAGGGCAATTTGTGCGCTTGTGTAGGATGACTTCTGATGATGCATGGTATATTGATGAAGGTAAAAACTTGAAAAACATGTTCTTGAATAGAGGTTATCCGGAAGAGCTTATTGACAGTGTTTCTAAAGAAGTCAGTGATGGTAGAAAGGGCAGGTTTGCCCCTATATTGGGTAAAATTGAAGACAGTGTAACCCAATATGTCACTAATAGCAAAGTGGATGGTTTAAATAATGAATTTGTATCAGGTATTATTACCACATATGACGGGCAGGCTGGTTTAATAAAAAGAATTTTTGATAAAGAGTGGATTAACTTTTCAAAAGTTTCTGACTTAAATCATATCTTTCAGAGTGACATAAAACACATTTATAGGAAAGGTAACACTCTGAAGGACATTTTTGAAAGAGGTAGCAAAAGGAATTTTTTGTTTGCAGGCACCAACAAAAAAGCTGGTGTATATAAATGTGGTGCATGTAGTTATTGTTCTTACTTGATCACTGGAGATACTATTAATTTACCGGCCAGGAATAATAAAACATTAACTTTAAAAACTTTTGCAAATTGTAACTCAAAAGGGATTATTTATCTAGGTTTATGTAAAAAATGTGATGCTTTTTACATAGGCAAGAGTGAAAGAAAGATAAAACAGAGAATTTATGAGCACACTTATGATATTCGTACAAAAAGTGAAACAAATTCTTTGTATAAACACACTAAAAGTTGTTTTGAAGCTGAATTTCAATTTTTTATATTAGAGGTTGTGCCAAAGGACCCCAGGGGCGGAATGTGGGAGATGTTAGTGGAATACAGGGAATTATACTGGCAAGTGGTGTTGGAGGCCAGTAAGTTCCCTGGTTTAAATGACATGATCTCACTCGCCCCTGTATTAAAAATGAGGTCAGCTAAATTGTGAGATCAAAGTGCAATAACATTGACATCAGCAGAGGGCAGTATCTCAATGTATTTTAATGTGTTTATTCTCTTGCATATTATAATGGAGTATTTTTGATGTTTTTAAAGTTTTTAAACATATATTTAATAGTGTCAATTAGGTGTATGTTTTCTAATATATATTTTTTAGCATTTAACAGGTTTCCTATTTACAATGGAGTCTTATAACCTGATTTTCAATGTTTATTAATGTATTTATTCATTTAATGTTTATGCTGAGTGTTTTTATTGGTTGATTCAAAAGTTAGTGGAGTATATAAAAGGTTTTAATGGAATGTACTAGCATTATCTGATGAAGTTGTGGACGAAAACATATGGTGATTTACTTCAGCGTTAGTGTATTTGAGTGAACTGTTCGGCTTATTAAATTCTGTTTGCCTACCTAGCAGTGGTTCAGGGTGCTTTGTTTTGGCTTACTGGTTTGCTTTGCATCCTCCGTTTTTCAGTTTATAAGCAGCACACATTAGACAGCTTCTGTTCAGTAACATCCACCTCCCCTTCATTTCTTGACAACTGTATATTGCCATTTAATATCTTCACACATTTTAAAGACAATGATACAGAATGCCTTACTGACTGCATGTCTCAGATTACTGCTCAGAGAAGACAAGAATGAGCAACAAACACAGAGAGATAAGACATGGCTGCATTTATGCAAGCAGTAGTAAGAAATGGTTGTGTATTCACTCAGTGCACTTCTTCTGAGGTTAATACATGTACAAACAACTGTCATATATTTTGTTAGCACTGTGGATGATGTTGCAACTGGTTGTATGCACGATAATTTTAGTTCTCTACTTCAATTATGTTTGTTTGGCAAAGAAGGATAAGACACCCTTACTGTGTTTTGAAAGTCCATTGGAATGAGAGTTCAAATTCAGACCTGTGTAAACATATTTCATGTGTACAAGCGTACATTTTGCAGTGTTGTTCTTTTCTTCATTTCACTTAATTTTCCCTTTTCTGTGTTTTTTTTATAAATTCCAATGTTTGAATTGTGTGTGGCTTAGCACAAACAAGGGAAATGGAGGATCACAATGAATGACAGGTTTAGCTGTGTTTATCTCATTTGCATGATGCTTAGCAGTGTGCAAAACTGGACTAGTGGCCCACTCAGGAAGCAGACAGAACACATGCAAACAGGTCATAGACAGTGTAAAGGTAAAGAAAGGTACATTGTTGAAGTTTTTGGTTTCTATTGCTTAACACCGCTAAGTGACATTGCATGGCAGGTAGCAAGCTTCCCCAACATCTGCAGCCATTGAACACCTGCAGATCAGATGCAGCGAACAATTTAAAATGGATAAATTCCTTTAATTTTGTTGGACACCGTGCAAACACACTAAGCGGCATTGTGAGACAGTTAACACAGAGAACTTAAGAATAAAAAGGAATTATGCAACTGTTATATAACCATTTTTGTGGCAGCAGATGTAAGTGTAGGGCTGTAATACAGATGGTCCTGGGGTCTAATACAGGAAGTGCAACATATTTTTACTGTTGTGACAGTCCAGTTTATAGTAATGAACAGGAAAATATACAAGTGTTGTTTCAATATTCCCATGGCAATAGGTGCAAATGTAGGGCTGCTAAACACATGGTCCTGGGTTCTAATACAGGAAATTCAAGACATTTTTACTGTTGTTCCATTTTACATTATTTTAAATATTACTAGTAATGATTTGAGGTATTGCCAGCTATGCCAGGAGAAGTAGGGCAGTGGATGTGTAACATATGCCAGCTTAGCAACCTGGAATTTTGTAAATAATTATATGTCATTTGTACATCTACCTGATTTGTACAGCTGCTTGTGTTGAAAAATGTACCAGCAGTGAGTTTTGACTGTATTGTAACTAATTAAATATATATGTTTTAACAGAGATTAATCGAGAAGAAGAGTTTAATCTCAGTCTAGTTAAGATTGAAAAATAGTAAGAGATTAAATTACTTAATTTAGGCCATAAAGATTGTATCTTACAGTTCTGATTGCAGCCAGAGACTAACTGTATGTGCAAGAGAATGGTTTATTAGCTCATGTAGGAAGAGTGGAAGTGTTTTATGGTTTTATAGCTTCCAGATGCTGTAACACATCTCAGCAAATCTCTATCTGTTTGTATGGTAACACCTATGCGTTAAATTCTGGTTCATTTTCTAGCAATGGGGGTAGCATAGAAACCAGAAGTCAGATGAACAGATGTTTGTGATGTCATTCTGTTATCTAGGACAAAAATTATATTGTAATACTAGATGAGACTGAAGTCTCATAGCAGTCTGTTTTTGGAACCTGACAAATAAGGAAGACCACTCACCTACTTCATCTTGCCTTGCTCTAATAAGTGAACCAGGGAATTGTAATTCTTTAGATCACTCAGGAAAATATAGTGAGATTAGTCTGGTGTTTATTGTAAATAGATATTTGGTATTTTCCTGTTCTTTTATTATTTATTATTAAATATATTTAAACTTTTCATTGTGACTGGTCCTTTAGAGAATATTTTAACCTTCGAGAGTACTCATATCTATTTGGTGACTCTGTGGCCACACCTGAAAGCCTTACTGCATTGGTCAAACCCAATCATCTGTATTAATATTAATGTCCCTCAGTATAAATGGGTACCATTGTAAAAGCCTTAGAGTAGCTGGCTTTGGAGTATCTGGTGGCAGGGTAACTACCTTATAGTCTGTGAAGAAGGTGGCATAGCTAGTAAATCTGTGACAGCCTTTCCCAAGTGTGTGTGTGTGTGTGTGTGTGTGTGTGTGTGTGTGTGTGTGTGTGTGTGTGTGTGTGTGTGTGTGTGTGTGTGTGTGCAAATCAAATCTCCAAGAGTGAGTGTGCCAACTGCTTGGAGCAGGGACACAAAGCAGTGGTTTTACAGAGAGGGTGCTGGAGGACTTGGCTTGCACACTCAGCTGAGGACTTAACTATACAGTTGTGCCAGTGGGGAGTCTCACTGGGACCCTGGAGAGAGAGAGTGTGTGAGAGAGAGGGAGAGAGAGAGAGAGAGAGAGAAATCTTTACCCCACACTGAGTGTGTTCCCTGTGTGTTCTTAAGGGAAAATGTGCTTGGTGCAGAGAGCTGCATCTTGAAATACTGTGTGTATCTGTTTTTGTTCCAAGTGAATGTCTCTCTGCAGTGTCAATGGTGAGGGTTCAGGCTCCTTGATTATTGGCCCAGAGTGGGGACATCACATATTGGTGAGCAGTGATGTAGATATTAATTGAACTTTTATAGCCTGTAGGCAGTAGTCACTGAAGTTGTGTGTATGCTCAAGCAGCCACAAGGTAAATATGCAGAGTTTCATTTTCACAACAGTTTTATTTATTTTTTTGTTTGTTTAGTTTAGTCAGGGAAAGCAGGCAAAGATGTCAGCAGAGGATTATGGCAAGCTGACAAAGAACCAGTTGGCCAAGGTGCGCAAAGCCAAAGGACTGGCGCATGCCAACCTGACTAAAGAGGAAATTATTTCAGCCTTAGTTACAGCTCAGACTAGCAAACAGGAGGATAACCAGTTTGGTGATGGGTATTTGCAGCCCTCGGAATCAGGACAGTTCACCTTAAACTCCGATGACTTAAAAATCCATCTGAAGTTAAAGAGACTTGAATTGGAGGCCAAAGGTTTGGAATTAGAATCAGCAGAGAGACTGCGGCATTTGGAGGCTGAAGAAAATGAGAAGCAGCATGAACATGAGAGGGAGATGCTGTCTCTTCACCAGGGTCATGCAGGTAATGGTGAAAGGAATAACTGAACTTCAGAAGCAATGAAAGTCAATAAATGTCTTCCCAAATTTACAGAGAGTGATAATTTTGATAGTTTTATTCATATATTTGAAAGAGTATGTAAACAGTATAATGTTGACCAAGGGCTCTAGGTACAGTTCCTGATCCCCTTACTCCATGGTAAAGCTGTAACTACTGTTTCTAAATTGTCTGATATTGATTGTTTAAACTATGATAGAGTAAAGCAATGTTTACTTGAATGCTTTAAGTTAACACCTGAAGCTTACAGAAAAAAAATATTGTGAGCATAGATGGAAGACAGATGAGAGTGTGTGTGATTATATTGCTGAGTTAAGCACTTGTTTTCATAGGTGGGTGAGTGGGTGTCAGGTCAACACTTTTCAGGGGCTGGCAGACCTTTTGGTGAGGGAACCATCTTTTAGCACTTTACCTGCGGACATGAGAGTCTGGTTGGCAGACCAAGAGTGTAACTCTGCAGATGCGCTGGGGAAAAGGGGGATCTCTACTTAGCAAGCAGGGCATCACTGCATAGGAAGGGGATACCCAGTGCTGCACATGGATATAAAGGAACCAATGGTAGGCAGCCTAAACCACTCCAACAGAATCCACCAGTAACAAGGGAAGCCACTAGTTCAAGTGCACGGCCAGGATCAAAGGTTAAATGTTTTAAATGCAACCAGTGGGGCCATGTATCATATAGATGTCCATGGAAGCAATTTGGAGAACAAAAGGTGGGGGAGCCAACAAGTGGGAAAAACAGTATGCCGGTGCTAAGCTGTCTGGAGACAATGAGGTACCAAACTATCACCAGAGTTTATATCCAATCTTAGTGGTTGTAAAACAGGCCACTGCTAAGTGAGACACAGCCTCTGATATAACCATTGTAGAGCCTGTAGTGGTTGAAGAGGAGCAGTGCTTGCTTAGGCAGTCCACTCCAGTCAGAGCTTTAGGAGGGACCCCATTCCAAATGCCTTTGGCTGGGGTTCACCTTAACTGGGAGGATGGAAAAGGAAGCAAGTAGGTGTGTTTGAGAATATCCCTGCAGATGTCTTGATAGAGAATGATTTTGATAATGCAGAACCTTGTGTACATGCAGGTAAAAGCAGTTAGGCTTAGAGACAGGCATGTGGGTCTGGTAGCCTGGGTAAGATCAAGACAGATCCCACACCTGAAGCCAGGGCTTGTGAGGTGGCTATTTCAGGGAGGGAACTACCCTGTAGCAGTGAGTCTGAAGGTGAGCCACAGCTGTTGGTAGGTACTGATGTTCCCTTGGACAGAGTGATTGCAAGGGCAGATGTGAATGGTAGTACCAAGGCTGACAGTGAGGCACCACTGTCAGAGGATACCAGACCTCCTGTGGAAGGGGAGCTGGGAAGATTTACAATGATAGAGTTGAGACAGGCTAGCTCTCGGACCCTACACTAAGAGGCTTGAGGGAGGTAGCTAGGGAGGTGCCAGATTCTTAAAGGAAAGGGGGGGTCTGTATACTGGAACAAAGGGTTACTGTACAGAGAGTGGACCCCGGGTGAGTGCTGGAGGGTGAGGTAATACAACAGTTGGTAGTGCCTAGAGCTTTCTCTCTGGCACTTCTAGCCATAGTCCATGATATTCCTTTTGCAAGTAATATGGGCATAAAGCATACCAAGAGATATATTATGCAGAATCATTATTGGCCTAGGATTGCAAGGTATGTAACAGGGTACTGTAGGACCTGTGAGCAGTGCAAAAATGTAGGCAAGGTAGGAGACAAGGTCAAATCTCATTTGATGCCTTTGCCTGTGAGGAGGAGCCATTTCAGAGGGTAACTATGAATATTGTGTGGTCTCTGAGTATCCCAGGTTCCACAGGGAAGAAGTATATCCGGGTGATAGTAGAATATGCTACTAGATAACCTGAGGTGGTGGCTCTGTCCTCCACTGAGGCAGAGAAGGTGACAAATGCATTGTTAGAGATTTTCAGCAGGGTCAGTCATTTGTCTATGTTAGCTCCCCCTGTACTATGTTATCATCATTGGTGGACTCAGTAATTGCACCCAATATGCAAGAATCAGCAAACTTGGTAAGGCAGAGGCCATATACTTTAGTCTGGACTGTCAAGAAATAAATTCGAAACAGTAAAGGGCCAAGCACAGATCCTTGGGGTATGCCAATGGTGACAGCTCTACTGGTAGAGGTTGATTCACCTACTTTCACAATATGTGTTCTGTCGGTGAGCTATTTGGTTAACCATCTAGTGATGTAAGGCTTAATCCCCAGCTGTGAGAGTTTCTCAGTGGTATGAGTGGGGGATTGTGTCCAAACCATAGGTCAGATCAAGATAGGCAGTATGCATTGTCTTACCTTCATCCAGGCCTTTCAAATGGAATAATTGGTCTGTGACAACATCATAGATCTCCTATAGTGTGACTTAGCACATGCACCTAAATGACATGGTTGAATACACACTTCAACACACCCTAAACATGGACTATGTTCCCGTAGAAGGGTGTACATCAACAGCATCCATCTGAGTTGGGGGACAGCACCTGATGCATGCATGTATAGACACATCCTGACTCTCCCCATCTGTGGGGTAGATCAACTAGTCATCATGGACCTTTTCTAAATGGACACTAGTAATATATGTGCAACAGACATGTATGAATTGTTAATGCTACATCCATGTCTGTTACATCTGTTAGATGTCCTCAAAGAGCTCATTGAGGGCATGCATGAGGACACCACTATCATCTTGTGGAACGTGACCAGGCCAAGGCATTTAACACAAATCCACACTGAGGTATTCACTCAACACTGTCAGATGTGGCCATAAACACCTATATCACCAAGGGGGTAGACCACTGGATCACATATGTGGCATCTAAATATGTTGAAATGTGTGAAGTAACCTATATCTTGGGTCCAGTGATCAGGTCTGTACATCAAGGCTGTCTGCTAGGCCCTTTTCTGACCATTATTTAATCACAGACGTCAAGAATGACATACACATACTGTGTCCAAACAGCTGGCTGGAAGATTACAGATTGTGGGCAACCATTGACTCCAACTGTGATATTAGTATAATACAGACAGTATCAACACACACAAAAGATTGAGGCCACAGCCATGACTACACATGAGATAAAACAAAACATGGGGGGCTTTGTTACATTATGAAAACAAATGCACAACCCAAGGATAATATAGACATGGCACCCTATAAACAGACCAGTTGGTACATAACCTGTTTCCTGGAGTAGATGGTATGTGGAATCTCCACCAGCATGTGGTCACAGTGGTGACTACTCCCTTGTATGTGACACAACTACTGAGTATGTGCAGGACATCCACTTTCAAGGCCATGATACGTCCACAGCTCACAGCCTTCATCACACCAATAACTGAGTACAATGTGCCCTTCCTCATGTACCTCCCTACACATCTTCCCATGATATGTAACTGAAGTGTACCAACTTTGCAACAGTGAGCTGTCACACATCTTAACGGCCACACCTAAGTATTCTTTTTGTTGCATAAACATTACTGTCAGATGATGCGGAACACCCATCAAGGTGTTATACCAGATGCATGTGTGATACCTGTTCCAGTGATGCATTTAGTACATACATAGCTGTTTGACAACATTGATGGATGATACAGGTAATGTTCGTGACAGTGTGGATTGTGCTCTCTCTCTCTCTCTCTATATATATATATATATATATATATATATATATATATATATATATATATATATATATATATATATATATATACACACACACACACACACACACACACACACATATATATATATATATATATATATATATATATATATATATATATATATATATGCCATGCACACCAGTCAAGTAGCCTGTAGTAATCATAATGTCACATATAGGTATAGCAGTGTCCCTGCTAATGCCTCTAGCAAATGTTACACTGTCAAGATAGTGTGCTTAATTACCCTCATAGATTGCTGACATGTCATAATAGTTGTATGAGTGTGTTTGTGCAGAACCATTTATGATCACTCAGAATCTTATATGTTGTGTCAGAGACATGGGATTACTGGTGGCATTAGTCTGATATTGCCCATGATTTTGTGTGCTTCTGTTCACTGTTGTCCATGAGCCTGTAACTGTGTCCTACTTGTTGGAGACCTCTGGTGACATTACGCTCAAATTCAAGCAAATCAGTTTGCACTGCTTCACAATTTGCACCCAACCCCAATTGTGTATAACATCACTGATAGAAGTTCTCTCCATTGTCCATGTCAGGATGCTTATCTCACAAACACATCTTCTCCATTCTTATGTCACCTTGTCTGACAGTCACATAATATACATTTTCACAGTGCAGTACATACTGTACCATGTTGATATGTGGTTAATGTTCCTGCTACAACTGTCTTCCATTTACATGCCCTCATCTGCTGTATATTACGATGTTTCACCTGACCTCTTTCCCTGTGCTCATTCCTACATTTCATCTATGTGTCCCTATTCAATATACATACTTCCCCTGACTGATTATTGTAAATGGCAGTCCATGCACCCTTATAGATCATTTACACAACTTTTGTACAGAATGGGATTTCACAATACTTGGCACTGTATACACTGTCCTGTACTGTGTTTGGACCAAATACATTGCTATATGATAAACTCTGGTAATCATTGTGGCATTCGGTGCAATCCCTCTAACCTAGTTTGCTCTACTGTAAACAAGTTTGCTATTCGTGTTGCCTTGCACAGTTTCCTGGCTGGCAGCACTATTGTCAGCCATGAAGCCACACATATTTATGTTTAAACATGGTGAATGTCATGAATATGTAATCATTGCTGCTGCTCACTGCACAAACAAGTAAACTCCATGTAGGCTTTGCGCGAAGCCTACACAAAGTTTATTGAATCCCACAGATTACCTTTCACAGTAATACTGCTGAGGTTTTTACTTTCACTGTGCTATATTTTGCTGTAACATAGCTGACCTATTTCTGAGGTACAGCTCGACAGTTCAGGTAGAAGTACAGAAATCCAAGCATGTGGAATTTAACAACCATAGTGAAGGAAAGTATGGGGCAAGTGTTACATTGTATATAAAAGAAAGTGCAGAGATAAACTGATGATTTAATAACTGAGAGTATATAAAGTAATGTTGTCTGCATCCTGGGTGATGCACATACAAGTCCTGTAATAATTTATATTCCACAAAAGTCCCCTAGCTAAATAAAGCACTCTACAGGATTTAATTTGTAAGTAATTCCATAGGATTGTCAATCTTCTGCTTTCACCTGGAGGGACTGGAAAACTATGCAAGTCAGTAGTTTACATTACCTGTTATGAACTAGTGGGTTCTGGAAGACAAAGTAAAATGACGTTTACCACACTTATTAAGTCTTACGCGATAACAGCTCATTACATTTGCTAATCAATACACCAACTAATGAAGGAAACATTTATTTTTATCTTTTGTGAAAAATGAAAAAGCCAATGTGCTAATAATCAAAGCAATAACAGCACAACATTATACAAAGTTACCCTGCTGACTTAATAGTCACCTCATGCCCATTTAAATTAAACTCAGAATAATTGAGGATCTCTTATTTCTCTTTCACCTGATACAATATAACTTTTTTATAATGTTACATGTTATATATCATATACAGCTGTGCTGAAAAAATAAGAAAAAAGTTAAACATTTTACTGTCATAGAATGTGACAAACAGCTGTGTATCCTGTTCTCTGCTGAATCAGTTGATTTTATTGTTAAAGACAGGCTTTGACAAAAGGACTCAGATGATGGAATTTTATCATGCCTAGTCTTTTTTTATTCAGAATCATGTTTCAAACAACTTGGTGAGCAACTTCAGTACAAAGGTGTTGTACACGTGTTTCTTTTTCTAAATAAATCAGTGTAAACTTCATAAACAATCTGATAAAATTACTGGTTTGAAACATAGCTATGTAACACCAGTTACTCTTAAATTATATTGTCACAATCAGGCCTTTACCCTATTTTTTATTATTTTCTTATTTATCTTCTACTATATTTTTAATTTGCAGTTGTAACTGTGCTAAATAAAGAAAGGGGCATCAGTTTTATCTTCAGATTCATTATCTTTTGTTATTGACTTGTCACTCATGGCATTTAATAAATCAGTGTCTGTTTTTAATTAACTCTGGTTCTGTGGGACCATCTTAAATCAAAGGCATATGTTAGAATAATGTCACCATTTTTATAGCATTTCTTCCACCTAGCTCAAAGACTTATCCTATGTACGTTCAGTTAGTACTGTGTAAACTATACATTAATTTGGTATATAGGCACTTTCTGCTGTATATCAGGAAGTTTCAGGTCATTATACAGTCATCACATCATGTTATATATATAGTCTCCTGATAACAATCCTAAATAAAAAGGCAACGATGAATACATTTCTAAATAATGTTTTCTGCATTTTGGATAGTCATATATCTTGTATGGATCAGTTTTATTCTCTATTAGTCTAATAAATCTTTCCAGCATTTTACATTTTTTTTCTTCTTCTAAGAGATGACTTGTCTGATTATAGAATTTACATACAAATAATTCTAAACAGAGCTACAATATAAACCCAGATTTGATAATAGTGTTTTTTCTTGCAGGACGTTTTCAGACTTCCATTGGTACAAAATCCTGAAATTATTTATTTTTATTTTATTTATTTATTTTCCATTTGTTTACCAGGTTAGTCTGACTGGACACAAGGTGACCATTTTCAGCAGAGGCCCGGGGAGAAAAGCTCCAGATGCATAGTAAAAAATTATAAAAAAATAATAATAAAATTATATAAACAAAAATGGTTTTACAAATGATGCAGCATACAGTGGTTAGAATATTAAGAAACAGTTAAACAAGATAATATACAACAAATATACATTTGCTTGGACATAAATTCAAAAAGATGTTTCCATAACCAACCAGGGTCATAAAATAGAAATCATAACTATAAAGGTGACCTAAACACCTGATTCACAGTGCTATGCATTAAATGACACAAGACGCTGACCAGTTCGACTCTCAGCTAGAGCGTCTTCTGCGTGGAGACATGCGTGAATGGGAGTACCTTCATTGAAGGTTGTGCATTAGGGCTGGCAACTCAGCACGTAAAAATCAACTGCCAATCATTAGCGGACCGGAGTTCCGCTGTGGCGACCCCTAACCAGGAAAAGCCAAAAGACACAACAACAACAACAACAACACAGTACACCTGTGATCTAGGGATGTTGAAAGTCAGGAATACGTGAAATTAGTCTGGTTCTGTACAGGAACATATCCAAGTTTTGAATAGGAGATCTTTCAGTAGGGATTTGAAAGTATGTTTACTATTTAGACACCTAATGTCAGGGGGTAGAGAGTTCCAGGGCTTAGCAACTACATAGGAATAGTGGGATTGGCCTGAGCAATGTAAGCAATTGGTAACAGTCAGTAGGGCAGTATTGGAAGATCTTAGTTGATGCGCAATATTATGAAGGTGAGCAGACCAGAGAGGGGAGGTATTTTATTTGGTTGGTATAGCAGTTGATGGGTCAGGAGAAGTTGATTGTATTTTAGTAGGTTAGGGAGTTCTAACCATCCTAGTTGTCTTAGGGAGAGACAATGATGAGAATGAAACTTAACACTGGTTGCAAATTTTGAGATTTTATTGTAGCAAGTAGGTAGTTTCAGAAGGTCAGATTTGTTTAGGTTAGTTAGAACTGGGGAAGCATATAGTAAGGTGGAGAGTAGATGGGTACGAGAGACAGTGATTCGGGATTCCTGTGTGAGAAAGCTCTTGCAGCATTAGAGTGAACCTATTTTTTTTATGAACTTTGGCAATTGTTAGTGCTATATGTTTGTCGAATTTTAGGTTTTCTTCAATAGTTACACCTAGTAGCGTGGCTTGAGTTACTGGTGTGATAAGGGTATTGCTGGAGGATGTTATTGAGAATGGTGAGGTGGGGGTGAAAGTTTTGGATGTGTGGAAGATCATGAGTTGGGTCTTAGATGGGTTTAGTATGAGTTGGGAGGAATTTAGCCATTTTTCTATAGTAGTGAAGGCTTCCTGGGTTCTGTCTTGGAGTAATTGTTGAGAGGGGGCTGAGCAAATTAGGGTGGTGTCATCAGCATACTGTACTATATTAGTTTGTTGGGTAGCCGAGGGGAGGTTATTGGTAAAGATGGAAAATAGTAAGGGACCAAGAATGGATCCTTGCGGCACACCTTGTCCCGCTGGGAGGAGAGGGGAGAGAGAGTTATGCCATTTAACAGCTTGTTGCCAGAGGGACAGATTGGGTTCAGAGAGATTCGATAGTAATTTGCAGTGGGATACTGTGTCAAGTGCCTTTGACAGGTCTAGGAAGACAACAGAGATTTCTTTGTTGGTTGATGTGGTCAGTAAAGGATATAAGGGCAGAGTTGGTACTATGGTTTGGCCACAATTCATGCTGGGAATTTGCTAACAGGTTATATTGAAGAAGATGATTTAGTAGTTGGGTGTGTACACATTTTTCTAAGCTTTTTGATAGGGGAAATAGTATAACTATGTGGCGATAATTACTAAGTTCTACCGAGGAACCACCTTTGTGTAGGGGGACGATGTAAGAAATTTTCCAGAGAGAGGGGACAGTGTGTGTTCAGCTATGGGTCTGTTGATGAGTATGGAAGTAGGGTAGGTGATGGCAGAGACGGCAATCCTGAGGTAATCAGTGGGGAGTTTATCAGCAGTGAGAGTGGTGGGTTTCAATTTGGCAAGATATTTACAAATTATGTCAGCTGGAACTGGTTTAAGAGAGAATTGAAAGGGAGAAAGATTTACCAGCCATGACATAATTAATTGCAACTTCCTCTCAGTGCAGGAAACCATTGTTGCTCCTTGTCATCATTTTAAATGGATTTTTTTTTATTTTATTGTTTTACCTTTAGTCTTCCACCAGGATTCAGAAAAAAAAATTACACAGACATGCTGTGAAAAATAGCTCAATTCATCTTGCTCAATGTGACCTAACAGAGATTAAATCTACATAAGTTACAACATAGTGAGGCCCTGCCAGGACCAATGCTGTGTAAGTATGCTATCCTCTCACAAAATCAGCTGTCATCACACTAAAATATACACGGCACAACAGGAGGTCATGTGATCTGCACCCATTAGCAGGCAGGCAGGTAGCATGTTCTCCAAAATGGACATCCATATGAGCATCAGAATGCTGCTCCTGTACTACATGAGCACAGCTGAGGACCCATATGAGGGCTATACAGAAAAGTGCCTGCTGTTTTTGTATTATAAATGAGAGGGAAATTGTGTGATAGGGAGGTTTAAGCAGAGGAATAGCATTTGGAAGGGGAGGTAACATAGGTGGAGGGAGAAGGCTAATTGTTTTGTTTGTTTTTTGGGGAGGCAGGTGTTCTTTAATTATATTTAGAGAAGAAGGTGGAGGGTGAGAGAAGGGGGAAGACATGGGTTGGAAGGAAAGAACAGAGAAGGCAGCAGGAGCAGACATACAAACAGATAACACTAACAAAGACTGCCAAGGGACATGCTAAAACAAAAGGATGTCAAAAGGAGATTTGTGGACAGAAAGAGGACAATGGTAATGGTGAAGACTGGACCATAAACTAGGGAGAATGAGTGGCACATAAGAAAGGAGTCAGTGGTTCTGGCCCAGAAATTGTAGTTATTGTCCATTTGGGCAATCTTTTCCATCTCTCTCAACTTTCCGATTTCAAAGCCTGCATTTCCACTTGTTTCTGTCCTGTAACTTGTCTAGTGCAGATACAGATTCTTAGTTTTAGCACTTAAATTTGCTTATTCGTGCTCAGCACCTGTTCAGAACTTGTAAACACTAAATAAGCTACTAATTACTATAGCACTCTATCTTCCTCATTACCTAGAGGAAAACAGTTTTGGTACTTACTTTCATCACTTGCTTAGAGAAAAACAGCTCTTGTACTCACTTTCCTCACTTATCTAGAGGAAAATAGTTTTTTTATTCAGACATGTCCAAGGGCCAGTTCCCAGTGTTCCCTCCTGTCTATCTGATGAATCTGGGCATCTTGAGGCAATGTAGAAATTGCCTCATATACACAAACAACCCTCTCCTCCTACCACCCAACACTACAACCTGTGAGAGATGTACGTATCTAGCCAAACTGGCGGTAAAGCTCTCTCCAACCAAGACTGAACTTGACAGTCAAGAGGAGAAGGTAAACATTTGCAGCACACCACACTCATCACATAGTCATACTAAATCTACACCACCAAAATCCACACATAGTAACACAAATACATTCGCGGAGGCTCTCAGTAATAATCTGTCCAAGCAACAGAGACCTCCAAAGCAGAAACGCAAGCAACCTTCATCCCCCAACACAACCCAAATGACACATAGCCCACAGACTCAGTGTGCCACAACCACAGCCAAAAAGACAAAACAATGTATCCAACACACTAGTCATAGATGACTCTATAGTCAGGTACATTGATGTCCCACTCACAAAACTAAACAAGGAGAAGGCTACTGTCAGCTGCCTGTCAGGTGCCAGGATCCGCAACATAACCCACACACTCAGGTCACTCCACAACAAGTACAGATATGACTCTGTCATTGTCTGTGTTGGTGTGAATGACCTGAGACGTACCTCCCTGGACCACATGAAAAGAGGCATGGAAGAGCTTTCCAATCTTGTAGCCCAGGCAGGTATGACCCTAGCCCTGAGTAGTATTCTGCCATCGCCCAGAATGATACCGCAGTACAAGGACAAAATGATTGACTTCAACAATTGGCTAAGCTTCTGGTGTCATTCTAAGGGCATCCAGTATCTGTCTGCTTGGGATGACATAGTCGACAGACCACGATGCTTTGCCACAGATGGCCTGCACCTGTCACCCCTGGGATTCAGGATACTAGCTAAGGCTCTTGCCGCCCCTATAGTGCCTTTTTTAGGCAAGGTCCAAATGATAAATTCACCACCTTAACAGGAACAGACAAGCAAAAACTGAGGGTAATGCCACTCAATGCTAGAAATCTAAATCTCAAAATGCACTCACTCGAGGCACTCCTTAAAATGGAAAACATCAATATCTGTGCAGTGAGACCTGGTTCAAGGCTCCAGAGATCACCCCTGCAATACCAGGCTATAACTCATACCACACTTTTCAGCCATTTAACCAGGACCAAAACACCAAAGGTGGAGGTGTGTCCATAATCATTAAGGATATCCACACCCCCAGACTAGTTGCTCAGCATAATGCATCCGAGGTTATCCAAGTGCAACTAACTCTGGGCAAAACTGCAATCCAAATTGTAGCTTTCTACAGATCTCCCACCATGCCCCAGGATTCCCACTCCTCTTTTCGTGATGTACTGGAAAATATGAGGGTTCAACAAAGCACCCTAATAATGGGCGACTTCAACAACCCCACCATTAACTGGGAAAACTACTAGTGTACCAACTCCTTAGCTCAACGCTTTCTGGAATTCATAAACTCCAATGCCCTGGATCAACTTATCCACACCCCCACCAGGGGCAACAATATCCTAGGCCAACATGAGTGACCAGTGTTCCACACCTGAAGTCAACTCCTCATTGGTCCGATCCGACCATAAGCTAATCACCCTTAATATCCACATCCCGCCCCCACCCTCCGTTAAGGAAACCACAGTAAAAAATTTCTCCAAAGCCAACTTCATGCTTCTTAAGACAGAAGTGGTGAACTTCATGACACCCATGCAGATGGACAATACAGTTACAACTGCTGAATCCTACACAGATGTACTCTATAAGCACTTACATGAATGCATGCATCATGCTAGCCTAAACAGAACCAAGAAGATGCTATCCTCCAAAAAAGGAAGTCAGTCTGGTGGTCCCCTGCCATAACCAAACTGTACAACAGAAGGAAGAAACTGTTGCAAAAGAGAGTAAACTCCCATGAGTGAAGGAGCTCCCTGGTCAGCCTCAGTAAGAAGCTGAGATCCCTTATAAGATCCTCCAAAGCTAGCTACAAAAACAAAATCGCCACTAATTCTAAGGATAACCACAAAGCATTCTATAGCTATGTCAAGAATCTCGATGGCATCATCCAGATCTGCTCTGAGTTACAGCACAATGGCATGAAAATTACAGAACCAACTGATATTGCCAACATCCTGGCAGATAGGTTCAATGCTAACTTTATCCCCCCTCACCCCCTAAAGGGCCCATATCTATACAGGAAGAATGCAGAGTCCCTGTAATCACAACTACGCAGGTAAAAGCTGCACTCTCTAAAGCCAAAAGCACAGCATCCATGGGACCGGACAACATCCCAGGCTGTGTTTTACACGAACTTCAGAATGAACTGGCTCCCCACTTAAGCACCATGTTCAATAATAGCCTTGCATCAGGCTTTGAGCCCACTGAATGGCGCACAGCAACAGTTGTCCCACTCCACAAAGGGGGAGCCAACACTGATCCCGGGAACTATCGACCTATTAGCCTGACAAGCCTGGTCTGCAAGGCCATGGAAAGATTAATCAGGGAACTCATAAACAAAGACATTGGTAACCTCCAAACTCTGGATCCCACCCAGTTCAGGTTTGTGAAAGGCAGATCATGCCTCCTGAACCTGATCGACTTCTTTGAGGCAGTCACCAAAGCCGTAGATGAGGGTAAGGTGGTTCACACAGCCTATCTTGACCTCACCAAGGCTTTTGACACCATCCCCCATTCTGGAATTATAGCTAAACTCACTAAACTAGGTATAAATCCCTACATCACAAGATGGGATGCCAACTGGCTCACTGACAGAACCCGCAATGTAAAAGTTGCAGACTCCAAATCTGATCTCAAACCAGTGACAAGTGGAGTACCACAGTGTTCAATCCTAGGACCTCTCCTGTTTGGTATCTACTTCTCTGAAGTACAGGCTAAGACAGAAGGCCTCTGGCTAATGAAGTTCGCAGATGACTGCAAACTAGGAGCCATAGTCAAGTTCCCAAATGATGTGGACATCCTACAGAAGGGCCTCGCTGAGACAGATGTCTGGTGTCAGAGCCATGGCCTCAAGCTCAGTGCCAAAAAGTGTAGTGTCATCCCCTTTGGTAAAAACTCTGTACCCATGAACTACCACATAGGCAGCAATCTACTTATCACCAAATGTGTGATAACAGATCTTGGGACCCAGGTGGACAGTAGTCTGTCCTTTGATAGTCACATTGCCACAGTAGTCAGAAAGTCCTTCTACATGGCACACCTCATCATAAAAGGGTTCTCATCCAGGAAAAAAGAGGTCATTGTTCCCCTCTACTCGACACTCATTAGACCCATTATAGAGTACAAAGCCCCTTTTGGAATGTACCTTACAAGACATCTGCAGCAGCTGTAAAGCCACAAAAGTACCTCACAAAGAGGATTACTGGCCTCAAACAAATGCCCTACACTGACCGTCTCAAAAAGCTCCAGCTTTATTCCATAGCATATCGCCTACTCCGAGGTGATCTCTGCCTAACATATAAAGCTATGTCAGACCCAGAGCTGTTGGACATGCTACACCTAAAGAAATCCCAATCCCTCTGAGCTACACACTTTAGGGACCTAAACCTTTTCACCACAATAAACAGGACATGCTGGAGGGATAGATTCCTATCCCAGAGACTTCCCATACTATGGAACAGGCTACCTGTCTATATCAAGCAAAGTTCTTCATTAGCATTCTTCAAGAAAAATCTTGATGAATGGATGGAAAATAGGAAATACACCCCGAGGATCACTTCTGTGTCTCTGCTCGACAGTGGCACAGGAAAATAACTTTCTTGGGTGGCATAAGACTAGTACCTACCTATGAACCTATGAACCCCAATGGATGATAGGGTGGGGTGAAAACTGCCTGCCAAGTTGTACAGAGGTGAATCCAACTAGAAGGCAGTCACCTCTATGACTGCCATTATGGCTGAGCCAGGCACTTGTGGTCCAGTGGTCAGGGATGTGCAGAGTGTGACTCTGCAAGTTGCATGAAGATGCACTCCAGGGTGCCAGTCTGAGTCTCAAGACTGTGGTCCACCACAGCCTACACCAGCCTGTGCACCTCACCCCAGGTGATTCAATGGAACCCCTGGTGTAGCTTCCTGATATACAGTGTACAGCCCCCACCAGAGAAGCAACACTGGAGGCCACTAGCAAGCCATCTAGGTTCCCACATGATGCCCTGAATCTGCAGAGAGACCAGACTAGATACTGCCTTTGACCCAGCAGGTGGTGGAGAGGCTGCTGCAGGGTGCAGTGAATGCTGCCACTCCACATCCAGTTCTGCCGCTGAAACTACAGGTAAATGAATGTAAATGGAGACAAACACAACAAAAGAGAAATAAAATTAAGATGGCAGTGAGAAAGAGAACAGGATAAAAGAAACAATCATTAAACTGCATTACACCTTTGTACTTCAAGTTCTGGAATAGGCAACATACAGAGTCAGGAGAGCAATGACACAGTACATGTGATATAAAGGCCTGGGGTACAACTGTGACAGGAATGGTGGAAATGGTGCATGGTAATCTAGGAAGAAGCCTGTCACTGCTATGCAGACATTGGCATAGTGTGAATGTGAACCAGTGTGTATATGCAATGGACATTGAAGCTTGAAAGATTAACAACAATGTACAAATGAACTGCACACTCCTGTGGTGGTATCAGTCTATCCAAGTATCATCCACAGAATGTCAATGCTAGGACGCATAGCACGGGGTGGTAACATACCACATTATAACATGCCTCAGAATACCAACAGGAATACACAAGGAGTGTGTAATCTCTGTGGTAATGTTACACTTTACCTAATGTAAATGCAATGCAGTGGCACATAACCGTCCACATGTGCACTCCCATGATATGCCAGGTGTACTTGGTGCAGTGATGGGCAGCAGAGTGGCAGTAATGCAGTATGACATGTCAGGCAAACAAGGCAGTGCACATTACATGCAGGATGATCAAATAAGTACAAGGCACTGAACGATGCAGTTTGCCAGAGTACTCTGTACATTCTTTATTGCATTGTAGTGCATGGAGCAATATAATTAGTCTTGAATATTGTTAAAAGACAATCTATTTAAGCTCTTCTCTAGCTCAGGACCCAATATTAACAGTGCTTAAAAAGTGCTGTTAGTATCAGGTCTCATGCTAGGCACTAACAACTCAAAATGTGAGCTCTCAAACAACAGCTGCAGAAGTAAAAATAGAACAATTTCTGCTTGTTGTATATGCTTCTCAACTGTCCTTGAGCTAATCTCCTATTTTTTCTTTGTCCTTTATAAACTTGTTTGATTTTCTGGTCGATCACTGAGAATTACAGTCAGTCAACATGCCAGAAGCAGAGTTTCTCCATTCTTATTGTTCAGAAATTTATATTGATGCAAAACCTGTCATTCTATTAACATTTTAAGTCAATCAGTACAACATTTAAAAATGCTACCTGGTTTTGATCCTTTGTCCCAGTCACTGATGGTAAAAAAATAAGCTGGTCTGCTAAGGTCTGTGTGACAATGCTCTCTAAGAGATTTATTGTCTATCAAAACCAGTAGAACACTGCACTTTTTCCCCTTTTTTTCCTGTAACCAGTAGTACATGAAACAGATAAATCTTCATTCACTACAGAGAATTATGTTTTTTATTTCTTTAAGAACGCACTCTGCATCAGTCGACACATGCACGCACATCTATACAATTTAAACACCCCTGCTACTTCTTTCTAGGAATATAATTTAAACGTGCTTGCTGTTGTGAGACAAGAAGTTTCTTCCTTCACTAAGATGTGTGTGTGTCTCTGTGAAATGCCTTAGTTAGGGGTGGCAGGTTAGTTAATTTGCTCACACTCAAGCCCTGTACATTGGTTACAGGTGACAAGAGCCTGAATCCCCTACATCAACTATCAGACTGCTCAAGGAATGTGAGTTTTCTAGGAATTGTGAGTTGCAGTTCATTTTCAAGGAATTGTGAATATCAAGGGAAGAAAAGTTTACTGTTGCTCTTGCTAAATCTATTTTCAATGTGCAACTGGTTTGTTTAGCAAATGACTGTCAGTGTTTGTGTTATAGAATTTGCAGGCCCAGTGGTAGCATTTTGGAGGCCACAGCAAATGTCAAGTTGGGGGCCCCTGAACTTTTCTAGTGTAAGTATCACCCTGTCACTACCAACCCCTCCTAAGCAAACTTTTAGTTCATGCTGCAAATGCTTAGGAGCAGTATGCCAGGGTGACCTGTAGTTACAATACTCTTAGATTATGACAAACCTGTATACCACACTATGTTAGCCTATCTCACAAAGGAACATGCACATTTATTGGCATTTAGCTGCAACAATGATACATTATAACAATTCTATGTACAGGGTTCGACTTAGGAAACAATGGTCCCTTAGGCATTGCCTACTGTTTCACCTCCCCCAACATAAACACACACGTGCACACACACACACACACACACACACACACACACACACACACACACACACACACGCGCGCGTGCACACGCACACACACACACACACACACACACACACACACACACACACACACACACACACACACACACACACACCCTCCAGTACTCCCCTCTTTTCCCCCATCTTGGGATTCCCACACCATGCACATTCCTTTTTCCTTCCTTTTTTCAGATTTTGTATTAACTCTTTAGCTGTTTTAAGAAGTCATAATTTTCTATGATGGCTTGAACAGAAGTTATGATTAAAGAAAGAAATTCAGTTTTGCTGATCAGCTTTAGTTTTCCTCACTATTCTTTCAATACACATTTCCTGAGCAAGACAGCACAGTGACAACCATTTAGAAAATAACTCAATTAAGCCGCGGCTCCCAGAAGCCATAGTTATAGATGCTATGGGATGCATTTTCAGGCATGTTCCCAGCCCTTTAATCCAATGGTGACCTAAACAAAAATCATGAATAAGAAAGTTGTGCCCAAGGATTAACATTCAAAACTGACAAAATAGTAGTTCACAATAAACATGCCAATTGTGAGGATATACAGATCCTATCTGGGAATACTGCCTGCCAGCCTAATCCCCCCCCCACACACAAAAAAAGACAGTCACTGCTTGTGCATCCCTCTGGTGTTAGAATGGACTAAAATCAGAGGTTCAAATGGCCATAGTCATGCATTGTAACTGACTGCTGTCATATATATACATAACATCCCTCCTCACTCCTCACCCCTAATCCCCAAAGGCAGCCACCTGTATAAGTACCTGACGTGTCACTGTGAGGAAAGTGAAAAAAATAATAATTACAGTAATGTATTCCACTTTGTTGCTACTAGGCAGTACACTACCCCTACATAAGCTATAGTAATCTTCTTTGTACACCTCTGTGTTCTGTGACAAAAGTAAAAGAAACAATGACTACACCTGTCTCCAACCCAAACACAAGCTATGATGACCTCCTTTGCATACCTGTAAGGTTTGACTGTGATGAAAATTAAAGAAGTAATGACCACACAATCCACAGTCCCCAAAAGAACCTAGAATGATCTTCTGTACACACATATCTGAGCAGGGCTGGTTGTGGAGTGGGTGTGGATGAGGGCAGAGGCCACCAATAAGTCTATGTCAAAATCCATTTATACAGTGTGGGGACTGGGAGCAACCAGACTCATAGAAGATCTAAGTGTCCAAATGTTCTGTGATATATTTATGCCTTACTTTTGAAATAAAATTATTTGTTAACTAAATGTTTACTGATACCCAGAAGAGTAACATGTGTGTCCTGGCATTACTGGGTGTGTATACAGATAAAAATCAGTGATTTATTTACACACAAACAAGCATAAGCGATAGCAACACTAGCTTTGCACTTATTTCAGCAAATAGCAATACATTGTGTAACATTAGTACTGCCACATCAGATCAGTGAATGCTGTTTAGCAGTCATCAAACTGCAGCAGGGCTAAGTCACTTTTATTTACCTCATTGAGGAGTAATGCATACCTGTTACTGTCCCTGATTTCACACATCATCCCTGGTTATGCCTCATAATTTTCCTCTATCACTCATAAAAAGTTTGATTTGCTGGTAAATCATTCAGGATTACAGAAAGTCAATAAATCCAGAGATCAGAATTGTATACTTCTTATTGTCCAAAAAATGCATATTGATACGACATGTATTATTCTATTAACTTTGTAAGTGAATTAGAGTAATATTTAGGATGTGTTCCTGATTTCAAACTGTTACCTTGCTATTATTTTTGGCTTTGCCCAGAATTCTTGAGAAAGAAGTTGAGAGTTATAATATCTGGTGTTTTGCCAGTATTTATAAAATTCTGTGAAAAAAAAAAACTGTCCCTGAAGATTGGAAGCATCAGCTCTTCTTAAAATCCAAGGTAAACACTAAGATTGGTCACTCTGGGCAGCTGATCTCTTTAGTGTTTACTCTGCTCATATTCATTCTCATCTTTATCCTAACAGGGTCATATCGCACCCTGTTCAGGTTAAAGAGCATCATCAGAAAATGAATATATTCTTTCTCTTAAATTTTCCCCAACCAGCAGCAGCTTTTGTGGGGACGATTAAGGGGGTCCCCCTGCAGGCATGAGTATTGCAGATACCTAAAGCTGGGTATATTGTTAATTTTAGTGGAGATAATGTCCACCAGCAGGATTTAGCTAAGACAGGGGCACTATGTCAGTGGTAAAATATTTCATGGAATTGTGAAGCCTGTTATGTGACTAAACTGTTACTATAACCAAAGATATCTTTGATTTATAAAGGAAATATAAATAAGAATTATTATTACCCACCTGGATTATTAACTACACAAGAATGCTGTGCTAGCCCTAGTTGGCTTGACATATGTTACAAAATATCAAGATAAGATAACTTGCTGTGGCTGGGGGTCCCTAATGACCACAGGGTTCGCTGGTGACTAATGCTAGCTATCAGAATTTGAAGGCAGTGTTAGTAAACAACAGGTAGCATACTTTCCTTTAGTGCAGAAGGATGTGGTTTCTACTTCCACACCCTGTAGATAGAATGCTGATACTCTGTAGTACTTTAAATGGGGGGGGGGGGGGTGTTGCACTCCTCTGTGTGTATTCCTTTGGATAAGATATCTAGTAAATATGAAGCAATTGTTAATTGGCCAGCCATTCCCTACTGCAATATTACCAGCTTACTTTTTTTTATGTAACATAGGCAATTTATTAAGCAAGTGACAATTGTGGCACCGAGGATAAATGATTAACTTAAAAACAAAAAGTTGCTCTAAAAAACATAAAAGTGAATCAAACAATGAGGTAAAGTAATTTATTAAAAAATATAAGATGTTAGCACTTTCACAGTTAACACACAGCTTCATCAGATGTTCAAATGCACTAACAATAAACCCGTTTAAATACTGAATAGCATAAAACCAAATCCAATCACAAGGACACACGTGAAAAATACAACTAAAAGTTACTAACAAGCATAAGCATTTAAAGTGATGTCAGCTTATATAAACCACATACTATACAATGAAATCTATGTGTCTCGCCATTGTGTCTAACTAACCCCTTTTATTTATTTAATGGTCTGTCTCTTAAGAGAGGCTTTAACAGAACCTTGTCATTAAGACCATACCCAACATCGGCCTTAACCTAATTCTCCATTTTGTTTCTGAAATCTCAGTCCTATACTCTATGTCCCCCCCACAATGACTAATTGTAATTTGTTCCATTACTAAAAACATGAATGTGTGCATATATCCACACTTATGTATGTGCTTGGCGAATGCATTTGTGAGACAACCTCTCCTTATATCAAACCTATGCTCTCGTATTCTGTCCTTGAGGTGTTTATTCGTTTTTCCCTAAGTAGAACATTTTATAAGAGCATGTGGCTAAATAAACCACATCAGATTTTTGCAACTAGCTGCTGCATTAAACTTAAAGACCTTATTAGTTCCAGGATGCACAAACTGACCCGAGGAATCAATATATTTACAAAAACTGCATTTCATACAAGGAGATGTGACTGGTGGAACTAAACTCTGTTGATCTACGGTTCCTTTTTTAGGGTAACAAAGCATACGTTTCAATTTTTTCTTGTTCTTAAAAGAAAAATTAGGTACATCACCTACAATTTTGCTGATGCCCGAGTTGTTGGTTAATATGGGCCAATATTTTTTCACATCTGTGATAGAATTAATATTGCTCCCAAAAAACGTAGGGACACGTACTAAGTCACGAGCAGACCTAATTGAGTTATCTAAATGTTCAACTTCCTGAGAAAAATATGGTCTTCCTGTAGTGGACCTATAAGTATAAATATCTGTGAGTGAACCCTCTATATCATGACTATTATTGCCTTTATCTCTCAAAATAGTTTTCAAATCACTCAAATCAACTTCAAATCTACTATCATCAGGATTTAACTTCGACAGTCTGAACCCTTGCTTTTTCGCTATATTCTTAAAAATGTGACCAGGGTGCATGCTTCTCCTACGTAATAAGTTATTTCTGTAGCATTCTTTTCTGTAGATGGTGGTACATATTGAGTCATCAGTTTTCCTATAGACTTTGACATTTAAAAAATGTTTTTAATTCCATGAAACATTCATGTCAAACCTAATAAAAGAGGTGTTTGTATTCAAATATTCAAAAATAGATAACTCATGTTCAGTCCCATCCCATAAAACAAACAAATCATCTACAAAACACCTGTAACAATTAACATGTTCAAATCTGTGGGTCCCTAAAAATGTATCATTTTGCCATTTTGGCCATCACTAAATTAACATAACTGTTTGCAGTAAGTGTGCCCATTGCAACACCCTCTCTCTCTGCAAATACAAATTCTGGTCAAACAAAAACACATTGTTTTCAAGTATCATTTCCATTAAGCATACTAAATCCACAGTTCTTTTCTCCAATAACTTCTCAGCATATCAATTCCTTTCACATTAGGTATCATGGTGAATAACGAATGAACATCAAATGTAACAAACAACAGTTTACCATGATCTTCAGCTGTCTCAGGCAATTTATTCTTTAAGTGCAACAGGCACTGAAGTTATGGATGAAACACTAAAATGTAAAGTTGTTTGCCAGCAGCAACTTCTTCATTAGTTAAAATCTTTCTGATGTGGAATTATTCAGATGACTTTTACTTCTGCAGAGTTTGTACAAATCGACTGATATTGGTGGATTGTAATGGCAGACATTTGATGACCTTTTATGGTTGAAATGTTCTGAAATGGCTAGTTTTGTCATCGTTGGTTCATACATTTTGTTTCATTGCTTACTGAAAAATGTTCAAAACTACAAATTTAAAACAGACTGACAAGTGGTGCTGCATTATACAAGAAATATACTTTAATACAATCAGCAAGGAGAATCTAAGAGCATGTGCATGTATGCATGGTCCTAAAAATGTGTGCAAGGGACCTATGGTTTGAAAACAGCCCAATGGTGAACGTAATCCACCACTGACCAGATGCATTTTCTTTGAATGTGGGTTTCAATGTTGTTTCAATGAATGTGCGTTTCAAGGGCAGAGTGGTTTACTGTTCATGCTAAGTCTCTTTTCAGTATGAAACCATATAGTTTAATTTAGCAAATGGCTATCAGTGTTTGTGCTATAAAATTTGAAACAAAGTTTTAAATTAAATCCAAATATCTGTAATGATTATAGAAATAAAGAAGAAAATAGTATGGACACTAACAGGTTTAAAGAGTGTTTATGGTAACTGGGGAGAAAGCCAAGTAATACCACACTGGAATGGCTGCAGGGGGCGGGGGGCTGATGCTTGGTGGAGGGGTGATCCATTACTGTGCCTAGGGCCCCATTTGATCATGATCTGGCTCTCTACACAGGCAGTTACCATTTATTTATTTCCCTCCCTATGTCTGCTTATCACCAAGCCTCCACAATCTGATCTGAACTCGTCTTTCTAGAGGCATCTGGGAACCATCATACAGGCAGTCACAGGGGTTGTCTAGGTCCATCCTGGTATCCCAGAAATAAAAAAAGCTTTGCTTTTATGGCCTAATCCTTCCCATCACACTGGGTGGGGGAGGTGATGAACTGCATCACCTCTTCATTGCATGAACCATACATTCCCCATTGCAAACCTTGGCAGGTGAAGCTGAGATACAAGGTATGGCAGTAATACAGTATAGATATCCTAACAACTGGACAGTCTTACCTGTCTCCTTTGGCAGGTGATGTCTTTCCATATAAACTGAAATATACAAAACAAGTTTTGAAAAATATAGCATGAGTATGGACATTACAGACTGATTCTAGTTGTACAATAAATTCTAATTTTGTAAAACCACTCAGCAGGAAATACTCCTGGAGGTGTAGATAAAGCAGGAGGAAAAAATACAGTCTTTGTCTCCCAGCACCATGCAAGAGCCCATCAAAATTCTCCCCTTACAGAAGCCATCACCATTTGTGAGGATAAATCTAGGAGGCAAATGGTAGCTGAGCTGCATTGATGCATACTACAGAAACCATGTGATACACATTGATAGGACCATGATAGCGCAAGGCAGCCAAATGCCACTATGCAGTAGGGTGACCACAACATACATGTGAAGGCAGAGGGAGACAGTTCCATGCCTGCCATACATAGTAGAATGGCTATGCCAACATATATACAACATACTGCCATGGCACCATCCTGCTACCCACAGCAGAAATGTACCATTGCATCCTTATCGGTCACTTTTGGTTTATCAAAGCCTTCAGGCCAGAGCTTTAATAATGGAGCTGCTTAGGCATGCTTTGATTTTATCATAAACTACTGTGCCGACACTACACCTGTAGCACCATGTACAGTCAATAAAGATAATGTGCTCTGTGTGCACGTCAGAAACATTTCAGTGGAATTACTTCACTGGCATAACAGCTGTGTGACATAGTAATTGTAGAATAAAAGCTTAAGCTGCCATTGTGGCACTCATCATACTACCAGTACTGCAATAGTATACCAAGCAAATGTATTAAGAGAGGACAGTAGAGTGTTATACATAGTAAAACACAGGACTACAGTAACTGTGGTAAGGAGACACAGACCATCAGCAGGAGGGAAAACAGAATGGATATATGTTCGACATTGGGGGTGTTAGCAGCGATCTGTAAACAGTTTGATTAGCAACACAGGTTGGTGGGATAAGGGATTGCGAGCAGTCAAGGCACAGGTTTATCTATCCTCAACCCACAAGGTGGACTACTGAATGACAGGAATGGCTGGAATAACCAACTAAGGTGTCACTGTAATCAGAGAGGGATGAGTTGGAAGTAACCTATCTATATCAAACAAAGCTCCTCATTAGCACTGTTCAAGAAAAATCTTGATGATTGGATGGGAGATAGGAAATTCACCCCAGGAATCATTTCTGTGGCTCTGCTCGACAGTGGCACAGGAAAATAATTTTCTTTGGTGGCGAAAGCCAGGGTACCTTTGGCTAGGCTTATATAGGCCCTAGGGCCAATAGCCTAGTACCTACCTACGAACCTATGAACCTATGAACAATCTCTGCTACAAGAGGTTAGCTGAAATACATGGAGAAGATGGGTTGAAAGAGGGAGACATACCTGTAAAATGGTTCATATCACAGATGTGGTCTATAAGACACATGGCAGTGTTACCTGGGGGACAAAGGTAGAGTGCAGATTGATTTCAGTCTGTATGCAAACAACATAGTTGATAAGTAAAATATTTATGCCAGGTCACTGACCATAGATGTAAGTTCCTGACTACAGTTACTAAAATGGCACCAATTCAACAGCTGCTTGAATCTCCTACTTCAGAAATCACACAGTTAGCAAAGTCAATCAAGTAGTTCCTCTTTCCATGAACTTTCAGGCCACACTGCAGACATAGGTTCAGGAGATTAAACAAGTAGTTTCCAGTACAAAAGATCATACAACTCATCTGCAAGCTACATCCCAGGATGTACTTGTCCTTTGAACTGAAATTGAGCACCAAGTAAATCTTTTAATAGAATATTAACAGGCTGGCTGCTCAAATAGGTGATCAAGAAAACATGGGGAGGCAAAATAACCTACACATTATGGACCTTCAGGAAAGTGCTGAGTAGAAAGATGCTGTCCATTTTTTACAAGTGTGAATTCCTACCACCTTGGGGTTGGACATTAAATTAGTGTTGGATAGGGTGCATAGATCACTCACTCCACCATTGGCACCAGACAACCCCCACATCCTCCTGATGAGATTTTTGTCATTTCAGCATAAAGAAAAGGTGCTAAGAGCCCCATGGGAGAAGAAAGACTTTCAGTATATGGGAAGAGAATTCATTTTGACAATGATTACTCCAAGACTGTACTAATAAAGTGGAAAGTGTGGCTTCCTCTCATAAAACTGCTCAGAGTTAAAGGCACAAAAATGGACTTGTTATACCCTGTATGTCTCAGAATTAATCTGCCAGATGGTAATCACTTATTCCACAAGGCTGAAGATGCCATTCCTTTGGGTTAGGGTCAGGCTGGCTTTAGATATTCCAGATAGCATGGAATCTTCTAATCTGGTCAAACAGGCTCACTCCACTGACAATACTGCTTCAATTTCACCATGGCCAAAACAGTCCAAAAAAATCATAACTAGCAGACATAGAAACTGAGCTGAGCTCAGCTTGAGTGATTGATTTATGTACTGTATAACCTCACTTTCTACTTCAGTGTAATGGACTGCAAAGGATATTCAGACTAGACTTCAACAAAGTATTAGTCTAAGGGTGAGCACACTTATACAACCAGCTTATTGTAGGTTTTTTTATTTTTTATATTTTTCCCCTAACAGATTTGTTTGTTTTTCAATTGAATTGCACAGGTTATAGGTCACATTAAAGGTGGGAAAAGTTTTGAAATGATTTATTGTGGTCTCATTTTATTATATCACAAAAGCCTGACATTTTAACAGGGGTGTGTACACTTTTTATATCCACTGTATATATATATATATATATATATATATATATATATATATATATATATATAAATCTTCTTTTGGCTGTTCCCATTAAGGGTCATCACAGAAGATCATCTGTTTCCATTTCTTGCTGGTCCTCTGGATCTTGTTCTGTCACACCAACCACCTGCATGTCATCTCTCACCACATCCAGAAACCTTGTCTTAGGCCTTCCTCTTTTCCTCTTACCTGACAGCTCCATCCTTAACATCCTTTTCCCAATACACCCAGCATCCCTCCTCAGCACATGTCCAAACCAACACAATCTCGCCTCTCTGGCTTTGTCTCCAGACTGTCCAACCTGAGCTGACCCTCTAATATACTGATTCCTAATCCTTCCTGTCCTCATCACACCCGTTGCAAATCTTAACATTTTAACTCTGCCACCTCCAGTTCTGATCCCTACCTTTTTGTCAATGCCACCGTCTCCAACCCATATAACGTAGCTGGTCTCACTACCTGCTTTTAGGCCTTCTCATTCACTCTTACTGGTACCTGTCTGTCACAAATCACTACTGACAATCTTCTCCACCCTACCTGTACTCTCTTCTTCACCTCTCTTCCACACTCACCATTACTCTGAACTGTTGATCCCAAGTATTTAAATTCATCCACCATTGCCACCTCTACTACCTGCATCCTCAACATTCCTCTGTCCTCCCTCTCATTCACACACATATATTCTTAGTCCTGTTGACCTTCATTCCTCTTCTCTTTAAAACATACTGTATTTCCACCTCTCCAGGGTCTCCTGAACCTGTTCCCTACTCTCACTACAGATCACAATGTCATTGGCAAACATCATAGTCCACGGAGACTCCTGTCTGATCTCATCTGTCAACCTGTCCATTACCATTGCAAATAAGAAAGGACTCACAGCTGAGCCTTGATATAATCCCACCTCTACCTTAAATGCATCTGTCACTCCTACTGCAGACCTCACCACTGTCACACTACCCACATACATATCCTGTACCACTCTTACATACTTCTCTGCCACTCCTGACTTCCTCATACAATACCACCACTCCTCTCTAGGCACCCTGTCATATGTTTTATCTAAGTCCACAAAGACACAGTGCAACTCCTTTTGACCTTCTCTATATTTCTTGATCAACACCCTCAGAGCAAACATCACATCCGTAGTGCTCTTTCCTGGCATGAAGCCATACTGCTGCTCACTAATCATCACCTCACTTCTTAACCTAGCTTCCACTACTCTTTCCCATAACTTCATGCTGTGACTGATCAATTTTATCTCTCTGTAAACTCTGCACATCACCCTTATTCTTAAAAATTGTTACCAAAACACTTCTTCTCCACTCTTCAGGGATCCTCTGACTTTCCAAGATTTCAGTAAACAATCTGGTTAAAAACTCCACCGCCATCTCTCCTAAACATCTCCATGCTTCCACAGGTATGTCATCTGGACCAACAGCCTTTCCATTCTTCATCCTCTTCATAGATATCTTTACTTCCTCTTTGGTAATCCATTACACTTCCTGATTCACTATCCCCACATCATCCAACCTTCTCTCTCTCATTCTCTTCATTCATCAGCCCCTCAAAGTATTCTTTCCATCTGGTCAACACAGTTTCCTCACTTGTGAGTACATTTCCCTCACTATCTTTTATCATCCTTACCTGCTGCACATCTTTCCCAGCTCAGTCCCTCTGTTAGCCAATCAGTACAGGTCCTTTGCTCCCTCCTTAGTGCCAACCTTTCATACAACTCTCTATATGCCTTATCCTTAGCCTTCGCCACCTGTCTCTTCACCATACGCCTCATCTCCTTATACTCTTGTCTACTTTCTTCATCTCTCTGACAATCCCACTTCTTCTTCACCAACCTCTTTCTCTGTATACTCTCCTATACTTCCTTGTTCCACCACCAGGTCTCCTTGTCCTCCTTCCTCTGTCCAGATGTCACACCAAGCATCTTTCCAGCTGTCTCCCTTACCAGCTCTGCTGTAGTTACCCAGCTATTTGGTAACACTTCACTGCCACCCAGTGCCTGACTTAACTGGTTCCTGAACTCCACCACACAATCACCCTTTTTCAACTTCCACCATTTGATCCTTGACACCACTCTCACACTCCTGCTCTTCTTGATCACCAGCGTCATTCTACAGACCAACATCCTATGCTGCCTAACTGTACTTTCCCCTGCCAACACTTTCTCCTTCAGACTGGCCCTCCTTCATAGGATATAATCCACCTGTGTGCATCTTCCTTCACTCTTGTATGTCACCCTATGCTCCTCCCTCTTCTTAAAATGCATATTCACCTCAGCCATATCCATCTTTTTAGCAAAATCTACTACCATCTGACCTTCTGCATTCCTCTCCTTACCCACTACCTACCCATCACTTCCTTATCCCCTCTGTTCCCTTAACCAACATGCCCACTGAAATCTGCTCCAATCACCACACTCTCACCCTTGGGTATATTCACCACCACTTCATCCAACTCATGCCAAAATTTTTCTTTCTCATCCATCGCACACCCAACTTGCAGCGCATATGCACTAACAACATTTATCATCACACCATAAATTTCCAGCTTCATAAACATCACTTTTCTATCTGACACTCTTTTCACTTCCAAAACACTCTTGGCATACTATTCTTTCAGGATAACTCCTACCCCATTTCTCCTTCCATCCACACCATGATAGAACAATTTTCACCCACCTCCACTACACCTGGCCTTACTCTCCTTCCATCTGGCCTTGTGCACGCACAATATATCGACCTTCCTTCTCTCCATCATATCAGCTAGCTTTCTCCCTATACCAGTCATACTGCCAACATTAAAAGATCCTACCATGACTACCACACTCCTAACCTTCCTCCTCTCTTCCTGCCTTTGGGCATGCCTTCCTGCACTTCTCCTTCTCCTTAGGCCAACAGTAACCCAATTTCAACCAATTTCGTACTGGTGGCAGTCATTGTTAACCTGGGTCTCGACCGATCTGGTATGGAAATCTGTATTATTGTCCGCATATGTCATTTGGCAAAGGTTTTACACCGGATGCCCTTCCTGATGTAATTCTCCCCATTTATCCAGGCTTGGGACCTGCATGAAGAAATGCACTGGCATTAAAGCTCATGTATATACTGATGAAGATTAACACTTAAACATGTTGTTTGGATCATGGGCAAACAAAGAACTAAATATATCAAATAGACCATAGGCAGAGTGCCCTGTAAAGTATCTGGTGTATCCACTGCACTGTTCAAACAGAAAACACTAGTTTTCATGGACACATTAACAACAGTAAAATGATGTACAAGTGCAAACAGTGCATTTATATAATGGGGTGTCCTACACATAGGTATTAATAAAGATACCTTTATTATCAAAAGGAGTGTTTTGAGCACCGCAGTCCAATAAAATTCTATAGTATCACTTTCTGAATTAAAATGTGAAATATGCCTAATGGCCATTATTTTTCTGACATGCTCTATTTTGTTTTAATCTGGAATAAATTGTAGGGTTTAGGCAGTGACTATTGATTTGCGCTTGCAAATGGCACTGTTCCTGCCACTCATGCATACATTCTCACAGGTACTCTGGCCAGCTACACCCTACAGTGAACTAAATAGAGCTTTGTAGAGATTTATTTATTCTCTTACCTTAATATACTTGCATTGATGTTAGATGCTTTTATACAGTTAGAGTCATTGTATATATTTTTTGCCTGTATATGGTTATCATCTGGCAACACTTAATACATTTTTATCTAAACAGTAATGCCTTACAGTTTGAGCATTACAATGAAATAACTTACTGCCCAGGGGGGGTTTGTGAGGCCTGATGCCGCAGGAGTGGGCCTAATAATCCCAAGGAGGTTTCTTATTTTCACATAATTCCCTGTCCTGGAGTGAATTGTTGCTCTTAAAAAATGAAAACATTAATGCTTTACTATGATGGCCCCATTGGAGCATGTAGAATTCTGTAACCAGTTAGAAATGTTTCCAGTCAAACCCTGTATTTGTCTTATGGGTGACTTCAACTATCAAGGTAATAGAATACAAGGGTCATGGTCTGTACTGAACTGGATGATGGTGTGTTTAAAATCACTTTCACTGTGGTTTCCTAGTTGAAAGGAAAAACTGTTCTTGGGAGAAACACTTCTTGTTCATCCAGTGGCAGCAGGGTTGCCAGACATCCCTGTTTGAGCGGCACTGTCCTAAGGTCATCAGCCTATACTGGTAAAATGGAGAGACGTCTCCATGATCGTATTTATGAACACATCTATGCTATTAGAAAAAATAAGCATGAAAATGCTTTGGCCAAACATGTTTCCTGTCACCCAGACCACAGTTTTAAATTTATGGTGATAGAACCCAAGGGGGGGGGGGGGGGTCCAACTGGTTTAAAATTGGAAGAGCTTGAACTCACTTGGCAGATTAGACTGAATGCGTACAACGTCCCTGGTTTAAATGAAAACTGCTCTATTAGCAGTATCTTAAAGATTAAAAGTTTAGCAAGATGAACTTGCTAGATATCATTTTATTTTTAAGTTTTTATTTCTTGTTTTTAATATTTTAACTTGTTATTGTTATTGTTATTGGGTTATAGTTAGTTGCCTTATCAGCATTTAAGTAGGGGGTATAATGTGTATAACAGTTTGTACCGTAGGTGGTTTTGTATGGTTACTACTTCCTTAAATGTCAATTAGTATTCCACTTTTTGATTGTTTCATTGAGCTGACATCTGCTTGTGTATATAAGGTGGATGCTATTTGTGATTATTTGTCTGAAGACGTTTGTGCATGCCACACAAACGAAAAGCGCTTTACTTTATTAAATTTATTACTTTGCTGTCTAAGTGCCGCTTCCTTTGTCCTGATTTGTCTTTGCATTTAACATTTTGTTTTTGCCTAAGTTCATTTATAAGTTTAGAACTAAACCCAAATGTCAAAACCTTTATAATAAAAAAGAAAATCTCCCAGCTATCACTAAAAGATGTCCACTTCATCATTATAAAAGGGATTTAAAATTGATAAGTCATCCAAACTTTCCATTAGGAAATGTAAGACTGACTATGAATTTAGGATTGCAACTAATGCAAAAGACAACCATAAGGCCATTTTCAGTTGTCCTAGGAAGCTTAGAAGTAACTTACAGTTCTATACTGAACTTATCATTTTGTAATCGCAAAGACATTGTTAATATTCTTGAAACAAATTCCCTTCCAATTTCACTACACCCACCCAGCCCTCTCCTCTTAGACCCCACACCCTTCCTTCTGAGATTAGTTTGGACCAAGGTCTTCTGGCACTTTCCAAAACTAAAAGCAGTACTTCAACAACATCAGACAATATTCCTGGATGCCTGCTGAGAAGCATAAAGTCCTACTCAGCAAAACTGCTCCATTAACTCTTCAACGTGAGTGTCTTCCTAGGTTATGTCCATGAGGATTGGAAAATGACAGTTGTAGTGCCCTTGCATAAAGGTGACCCCTCTACTGACCCCAGAAAATGCAAGCCTGTTAGTCTCACTAACATTGTTTGCAAGGCAGTTGAAAGTATTGTAACTGAACTAATAAACAATAACATATGTGACATTATATCCCTAGATACACACCAGTTCATCTTTGTACAAGGCATATCACATATCATACCTGCTCAATCCAACTGAATTATTTCAAAGGGTTCCTGAGACCATGGAAAAATGGTATACAGTCCACACTTCTTATATGGACTTTGGCATGACCTTTGACACTACCCTTTTGCTGGTATTATCGATAAACTCTCTAAACTCAACTTTAACCCATAGTGAGTTCACTGGATTGGTAAATGGCTGTCTAACAGAACCCATACCATTAAGGTTGGAAAGTATTTTCTCTAGACAGAAAAATGACATCAGTGATGTTCCACATGGCTCTGTCTTAGGTCTCCTTCTGTTTGGTATATATTTATGTGACATAAAAGCCGGTATCAGTGGACTATGTCTAACCAGGTTTGCAGATAACTGCAAACTGAATCTCATCATAATACTGAAATTCTCCAGCAAGGGATGAGCAAAACAAACGCTTGGTAGTTTTTTTTTTTTTTCAAACACCTTTATTGAATTATCACTTCTGACATAGGCAAATTTACATTCATATAAAATTAATCAAACTATATTAACGGAACAAACATTATACTTCACATATATTGCTATATGTCATATAACCTAAGCAATATTACATAAATTATTCAATTTCAGCCTTTTTTAAACAAGAAACATCTTTACTAAACCATCACTTACTACGTAGGCAATCATACATTTATATAAATGAAAACAAACCACACCGATGCAATCTTAGTTACAAGCACAAACCGTACTGACACACTCCCAGTTGCAAACATTATACATCACTTATAATCTACCCAATCTTTCTCACTCAAACATTACATATCTCATTTAGGCCTTGCCGCCTTTTAGACCTCATTCCTCCCTTGTATGTATTGTATGTATTATTCCCACAATTCTCATTTTTTTCTTTGTAGCTTGCTCCTACCTTTTCTAAAGATCTCAATTTCAGTTGTTTTATCTCTGTTACTGCATTCACTACTTCCAGTATAGTTGGTTTAAATTTTGATTTCCATTTTCTAGTAATTCCTTTTTTGGCAGCCACCATTATTAAACACAGCAAGGCGTTACCATGTCTAGGCAATTCTGATTCTGTATCATAACTTAGAAAAATCATTTCCCTCATTAGACCAATCTGCCCACCCAGCATCTCCATCAGCACATCCCACAGGGAATCCTTAAAGTCCACCGGCTCACTGCAATGCCAGAAAATATGTTTCCAATTATCTGTTTCTTCCCCTTCACACCTCCAGCACTTACTGTCTGCCTGAGGAAAAATTCTCTGGAGTCTACATGGGGTATAAAAATATCTATGTAAACATTTCCAGGCAAAAATTGTAAATCTTCCAGACTTTGTTGCATTTTTGGGAGACATACATATACCCTCGTTGTTTCTTTCTGAATTGTTTAGCCAGTGTCTCTTCCCAATCTTTTCTAACCTCCTCTGATTGATTCTTATATTTATCGTGCAATATTTTATATGCTCTACTAATTATGCCTTTTTAATGGCAGCTTCTGTTCTAGAATCTATTAAAAACTGTACCAGTACTGATCTCTCATTTAAAACCCACCCTATTTCTTTCTCTTTGCAAATACTCTAATATCAGTCCTTGATAGGGAAGGCAATCTTTAACCTGCAGTCCAAATAAATTCTTGGTGCCTTCCCATTCTATCATCTTTCCCTCTCTAGTTATTTGCTCCCGATATCTTGGTTACTTTGCCAGTTCTTTCCAATAAATTCCAGCCCCCTCTTGCCTATTTTCTGTATCCCTAATTGCAGTCATCCCTCTCGGCAGAATCTTTTTCTCCATTCCCATGTTGGCATAGTTCGTAGAATACTTTCTGCTACCTTATGGATATAATATTCTGCACGATTATTATTCTCTTTGGGTGGCTGCGTGTGGTGCAGCAGTTAGCATTGTTGCCTCACAATAAGAGGTTCTCCGGCTTGATTCTTGGCTGGGGTGTCTTCTGTGGGGAGTTTGCATGCCCTCCCTGCAGTCATGTGGGTTTCCTCTGGGTGTTCCAGTTTCCTCCTGCATTCCAAAGACATGCAGTAGCTGGACTGAACACTTTAAATTGGCTGTAGGAGAGAGTGTGATCGCAAGTGAATGGTGCGAATGAACTACCATGACAGGGCTAGCCACCTGGCAGTATAAACCTTCGCTCAAGATGATTGCCACTGCAGAAGTGACAGCCTGACCCCACATGCAAAACAGGAAAAAAGGGATTGAGGATGGATGGAGGGATGGATAAATGGATGGATTGTTATTCTCATTAAAGCCTGCATCCAAAATCCCAGTCTGTCCTTGTTTCTTGAGCTTCCCCCCTGTTTCATTATCATCCCTTTCCACTTTGAATTTTAGTTTTCTGCTTGTGCTATGTATAGGAGCCTTAACTGTGTAGCTCTGAAATACCCCTTCAAATCGGGCAATTCCAGTCCTCTCTGTTCTACTAGAGGAATCAGCTTATCCCACTTGACTCTTGATATCTTCCCCTTTGAGATAACATCCTTCAGCTCTTTATTAATTGCTACCCACAACTTCTCCTCTGGTTGATAGAAATATGCCTGACCCATGTATAACATTAAAGGGACTAAATACATTTTAACTGCTTGTATCTTACTATCCATATCCATATAACAACGCTTACACTTTTTAGTTTTTGTATTATCTTTTGTTTAGTCTCTTCCAACATATCCTTAGCTGCCACACTAGAATCATTTTTAATCCATACCCCTAAACATTTCATTTTATCATGTCCCCATAAATATGAATATTCCTGAACTAGTTCATGTGTGGGTACATAATTTACCACTATTGACTTTGTTTTAGCTTCATTAATTTTGTATCCCAAAAAGATTTGGAACATCTCAAAATGTTCCACAGCGCTGTGATTTTTTTTCTGATTTCATCAGGTACAAAATAACATCATCTGCAAATAAAGCCAGCTTTTATTGACTACCATACCAATTATATCCTTGAATTTTTGAGTCCCTTATTTTCTTTGCCAATGGTTCTAAATATAATTTAAATAATAAAGGGGAAAGAGGACACCGCTGCCTGATTCCTCTGCTCAAGCAGAAATTATCAAAGAGGACCCCACCCACTTTAATTTTCGCCTCCAATCCCTCATATATTTTCCTAATCAACCTTCTTTTTCTGGAAATGCAAATACATCCATTGCCCTGCTCATAAACTCCCAGCTTACTCTGTCAAATGCTTCCAATGCATCAAGACCGACCAACAGCAATGGCATTTACTTGCATTCTGCTTCCCTCTTGATCATCAATGTAATGCTGTCAAATGTTTGCCTCCCCTCCATAACACCACATTGAGCCATATCTGTCAGTTGTGGTATACTTTTGCCATTCTTTTAGCCATTATAGACATGAACACTTTATAACCATGGTTTAGTATTGAAATGGGCCTGTATGAAAATGGATTTGATAGATCTTTACCCTCTTTAGGTATTACAGCTACCACTGCTTTCTTCCAATATAGTGGTACTTCTCCTCCTCTTAAGATACTGCTAAACAAAACCTTTCAGATATTTATAGTTTTTTTCCTCCTAGCTTCCAAACTACCACAGGAATACCATCTATTCCTGGGGACTTTCCTGCAGATTGGTTATACATCACAATTTTTATCTCATCTCCTCCTATCCTGTTAGTAATTGAGCCTCATCTACCTCTAACCTTGGCATATTTAATTCTTCCATAAACATTTCCATTTGTATATTTTCTTAATATACATATTTCTCTCATTTATAGAAACTGTCAAGATAGGTGAAGGCTGCCAGCCTAGCCAGATAGAATTTTGTAAATAAGTCTGTCATTTGTACATATTAATGTAAGCCACATGCTTGTTCTCTTAAATGTGAAAAGACTGCACTGGCTATTGAACTGCAAAAATGTAACAACAGTGCACTCTGCTGTAAGAAAGCTAAGTCAAGCATTTCATGACTGTCTTTGATGTCAAAATTTGGAGCCGATATGTCTAGAGGGAGGCATCCTGCCTATTGTTTTAAGACCAGAGTTAATGGCTAGAATTTGCATGTATAAATTTCCTTTATTGCGCTGGTTTCTGACAAGGTGTAAAGAATATAAATTTAGTTTCTGTTAGCCTGGGAACACCAGAGAAGTGTGAAGAATGATGTCATGTGAAGCAGCTCTGTGTTATCAGTTTAAAGAGAAAGACTCAGAGAGCTCAGAGCATTTGTCTTGAGAACATCCCACATCATCAGCCCTGATTTGCTCTGTATGTAAGTTATTTAGAACTGTATTTTCTCTTAGATATAGCTAGGAATTAGGAGGATTAGACTAGTTTGTTTTTCTGTGATGTTAGAAAGTTTCTATGGTATTATTTTAAGTATTTCTCTGTGATCTTTGAACTCTTGACTAGCACTGTGTAGTAAGAAGTATTGTCCTGTGTCTTTATTATTTATTATTAAATATTTTTAAACCTTTCAACTGTGGTTGTTTTGTGCAGAGATAATTTAAGCTCTAAGAGTACATTGCATGTATATAGGGATACTGTACCAAGTCACTCCAAATATGTCTTGACTGTTAGGTTGCACTTACCATTTGGATAATAATATTTCACATTAATAATTGGATGCCCTTCATAAGGGCCTTTGAGTAGCTGATAAATATTAGTGGGTGGTGGCAGTGATTTCTACCATATAGTCTTGGTAAAAGGGGCACAGCTGGTGAACCTGTGCCAGCCTTCCCCAGGAGTGTCTGTGTGGTTGTATAAACTCTTATCTCAAAGTGTGTGTGTCAGCTACTTCAGCAGGGATGCAAAGCACTGGTTGGAAAGAGAGGGTGCTGCAGGTTTTAGCTTGCCCTCTAGGCTGAGATCTGGACCCTATAGCTGTGCCAGTGGGGAGTCTTATTGGGGACTTGGAGAGAAAGGGAGAAGCCAGCCCCAGACTGACTGTGATCTCTGTGTGCTCTTAAGAGAACTTGTACTTTGCTGTGTGTGTATTCATTATCCTTTCCCTATATGGACGCCCCTCACTGGTGTTAGTGATGAGGATTGAGGGTCCTTGATTGCTTGTCCAGTGTACGGGTGTCACAGAGACTCTAATAGAATTTCTGAAATATTTCTAATACCTGTATAGGACCTCTTGCTGCCTTCTTTGTTATAGGCTCCCTAAGTTTGGTGACAGTCCTTTCTACTCTCTGTTGCCTGAGACATTGTGATAAACGTTTTTGTGCTCTAGTGAAAAAAACAACAGTTGCTTAACAGCAATCTTTCTAAGCTTGTGCATATTACCAAGGCAAGCCCTTATTTTCTGCCTAACATTCTGCAGTTGATCCTCTTCTTGGTCTGTGAGAGCCCCACTATTCTGCAATACCTTAACATTTGTCAGTTACTCTAAATAATTCTTGTTAGTTCTTAACCATAGCTTCCCTTTTTTTATTTCCACCCTATTTTTAAACTCCACCTTAATTTTATCCCACTCCCTAACTATATTTTTAGAAGGAATTTCTAAGCTCTCTAACAGCTCCTGATTAATCTCCCATACCCATTCCTTAAATTTCTCTCTTTTCAACAGATAGGTGGGTGAACTAGTCCATTACTTTAAAGTCTGAGGTTAATACAGGATTAGAAATGACACAAGACACCAAGGCTCAAACTTAACAATTTATTAAACAAAAACTTACTAGATAAACAGAAAAAGATTAATAAATCATGTACTTACAAGCATATGCATCAACAAAATCATCTTTGCCACTGATAGGGAGACTTCAGTCCTATCCAGTGCAGCTATCTGTTCAGTCAAGGCAAGGCCGACACTGGCAAAATGGCTCTAAGCTCATTTCAGGCTGGTACTGTGATCAAATCCGGATGATGATGATTTCCATTTTAGCTTTTGAGCTTTTCATAGTCTTGAACAAACAACAAGGTCAATGGGTTCAACTAATGACATATTGATCACAAGCTTATCATGAGTTGATGGAATATTTTAGAAAATTACAGATCATTTCCTAAGTTGTAAACAAGTCTCGTAATGTCTGGTCTTATGCCTTACTTCCCTTTTCCAAAGAACAGTTAGCTCACAAACTTGTGATATAGTTCCTCATAGGAATCTCCCATATTCTGGTAAACATCTTTTAGGCTGATACAGGTCAACAAAAGTTCAGTTATACCAGTAATCAGTGAGCAAGGCCTGCTCTTAAGCATATTGTATTGTTACAATATCAGCAGCATATAGTGAGGTAGATAATCAAACATACACAGTGGTATGTGGCTCGAGGCATAACAAAAAACAGGTAGACTGTGTGGATCCATCACAGACCACCCCTTGCATTGAGCACCGTACGCTGTGTATCCCTTATGAGAGTTAAAACTGACAACATCAATTTGTACCTTTTCATTACTTTACAAAAAATGCAGCATGATATCAAGCAAAATAACACTGAAACTATTGTGGTCAATAGTAAGGGATGCAATAACAAATTAAACCACACTGAAGCTTTAGATGACCACATAAAAATATCATACCAGTGCGAAACAGTTATAGCCTGTATTTTACTTGCTATCTTTACAATGGTGCCTTTGTCTTTAATCATTTTAATCACTGTTTGATGCGCATCATTTAGTGTTTGATTTAATAGTTACAACACTATTTGCCCTTCCTGCTTAATTTGTTGAAAGTCCAGGTGGACTAGATATGGCCATCTAAAAGTGTGTAATGGTTCTATGCTAGCATTAAATGTGATGTCCATCCATCTAGTCAATCTAATAAGTTCTCCAGTACAAAAATCAATAATTGCATGGATATTACTTTTACAGTATGCTCCACCGTTTGTGATTATCCCATCACTCCAGGCTAATTTACAGGAGGATATCACACAAACTGTGGTATCATTTAGTTGGTAGATGTCCGTGCCATTTACTATATACCTGTGCCAGGTGCATTCCCCAGTTCCATTATGTAAGCATGGGTGAGGTTTCCTTTTTGCCATCATGCATACCCACCCCTGGGGCTAGGATTCACAACCTACCAAATCAATGGGTACATCATTATAATCAATCAAAATAGACTCAATTTGAGGTACCCACCAATTATTTCCAAATTGCAAGGGCAATGTAACAAATGGACAGACCTGCTTTGTTCCTTTTTTACTAGCAAGATAGTCAAAAATCAGTATACAAGACTTATTTTCACATGCAAAGTCTATTGGCTTTAACCAATGATATAGTTTCAATTCCCTTTGCTAATGGGCTGCCTTTTTAGCCCCCCAAGTTTGAGTAAATTGCAAATACTGTTGATTAACAGCCAACTGAGATAGAATACAAAAGGTTTGATTTACTTCTGTTGTGAGGTTATTTAAAATCTGTTCTGTATATGTATTAGGGTTTACTATTAAAATGTCGAACAGCACTACGTCGACTGTACTATAGTCGAACATGGAAGTTCGAAAATAGTAATGTCAACGTCAAAAAAACAATCTAGGAATGGTTTTAACATGGGTCGAGGTAGGTGTTCAGTATTATTCAGAACTACAAACATCTCCCCTACCTCAACCCATGTTAAAACACAGTCCTAGATTGTTTTTTTGTCGTCGACATTACTATTTTTGAACTTCCGTGTTCGACTATAGTACAGTCGATGTAGTGCTGTTTGACATTTCAGTAGTAAACCTGTATTAGCATGTTCAATCCACCTCCACATGACAGTTTGAGCTAAAATACTGTCTACTGTTCTTTGTCCCAGTTCAGGATCATGATCTGCTAGTAGCGTAAAGGCCATATTTAGGTCAGTGCCCAAACAGCCCAATTTGCTACGTAGGGTATCTATATCTACACTGTTTAAGAATCCAGTCCCTGTTCCGACTGCACCTAGTGCAGTACCAAGAATACCTGTAACATCAAGTTTACTCCTTTTATATTTGTAATGTCTATATTTGATATGCAAGGAATTAACTGGCCATAATTTTACAATTTTACAATGTGGATACCTAGTAGTGATATCAACTGCTGTCCTGTTGAACTATTGTCCATGGCATATATCTCCAAACTTGGAGATAGGGTCTCCGCAGTGTAATTTTCCTTTTGAAATTCAGCTATGCAGGAGGAATCTAATGGAGACTTGGCCAGTGGCAATCCCAACTCATTTAGTTTTTGGTATAAACCTCCAAAAGGGTTGGAAGCACACTTTTCAGGATGTCTATCACAGTTTGTTCTCAGTCTGAGTGATGATCCAAGTTAGGGCAGGTTTTGGTGTCACCACATATAGATCATCCCCCAATTTCCAGTAAAAGTCACAGTCTGCCGTTAGATTGCAACATCTTCCTCATCAAATAGAGGGATAGGATCAAGACAGTCATATGGCCCATCTAAGTGTTGCCTTCAGAAAAGGTTGGCACCTTCCCAAATAGTGGCAATAATCTATGGAGAGGAAAGTACAATGGTTGTTTAGCAGAATCAAGTAATACTAAAACAGTATCACCAGGTCCATCACAAATCACAGTCCCATGTTCATTTGATTGATTGAGTGTGGTCACTATAACTCTCATTCCCAGCCATTTGCTTGGTTTAGTATCACAGTCTTGTAGCAAAATAACAGCATCTTGATGCATACAAATTTCTACTAAAGGTTGTCCTTTTTGAATCATCTGTGTCTTGTTATCTAAATTGATAGCCTTCACTATCACTTCCTGTTCTGGCTCCCATAATGTAAAAACCTCCCAATTTTCCCCTAATAGTCCTTTTTGCCCCCAGTGCCAATTTTCTGTGAGATAGAGTTTCCAACCTGTTTCAACTACTACTATAGTTTGTGCTGGCACTCTTTGTTCAGTCAATGCGCATAGCCAGAACCAGGTTTGATCAGCATTTGTCAAAAGAGTGTATATGGCATTTGGGTTTAGCTTTTCTAATTTAAAATACAACAGTTGGACCGAATGTCATTCATATGCATTTGCAAAGGGGTTCCTTGATGCTTTTGAGGCCTATTATTCAGTTGGCTCACAGCTAATTCTAATACCTATGCCCAGCCTCGTAACGTTCCATCACTTGTATTCTTTCAGATTTGTTCTTTAAGGAGCCCATTATACCTTACAATCAAACCAGCAGCTTGAGGATGATATGGGATATGCAGCACCCATTGAACTCCATTTTTCTTTTCCCATTCTTGAACCTTTGCTCCGGTAAAGTGGCTGCCTTGGTCACTTTGGATTTCACTGGGAATTCCATATGTCATACATAATTTATTTAATTCTTTTAACACTGCTTGCTGGTTTGCTTTCTTACATGGGGACACCATCAGTAATCCTGAATAAGTGTCCACCATCGTTAGGCAAAATTGCTGAGTTTGATCCAGTGGTAAAGGACCAATAAAGTCTATTTGCCAGATTTGTGCTGGACGACTGCCTCTATGAATGTGTCCACATGCTTCTGCCTGCAGTTGCTTTCGTTTATTTCTTTAGCAGATTTCACACTGCTTTATAACATTTGTAGTTATTTCCTTATTCAACTGCATACCATGCCTTCGTGCCCATTCTACTGTTACATCTCTTCCCAAGTGCCTACTCTGATCATGGGCCCATCTTGCCATACTAGCACTCTCGATCTTCTCTTCGGAAACACATACCACAGCCATCTTGTCTACCTGCTGGTTATGCCTCCTTTCATTTGTCACAAGTGATGCATGGGCATCTACATGTCCAGCACTGATTTTACATTGTTGAGTTTTTTCCCAAATCTGTTGCCAATCTTCTGAGCCTCCCCACAGAGGTCTGCCATGGATCTTCCAATTCTGTTGTTACCAGGCAGGTAACCAGGCTGTCAGTCCTTTAAAACTGCCCAGCTGTCAGTATAGATGTACGCTTCATCTCCAGGTGATAAACTATCAATGACTAGGGCAACAACTCATAATTCTGCCTGATTATTTGAACCGGCAGTACCTTCATCAAACAACACGGTTTCTGTTCGTGGGCAATAAGCCACCACAGTCCAGGTCCTGCCATTTGATCCAATTTTAGCAGATAGCAGAATCATCAGTAAACCATGCATGTTTCTGTTTATCTGTATCTAAATTATCAAATGGTGATGCTTCAGTGATTGGTGATTTTGGAAGCTCATGTTGCTGTTCTATTGCATCCGTATCATCCAAAATTACTAGTCCAGCCAACTGTTGTTGTACTTGAGATACTCCAGGTATGATGTTGGCCCTTTCCTGCAAATACCATTTCCATTTTTGTACGGTCAAAGAGCGTGCTATTAGAGTTTTCATCAAATTATTATCTCGTAACCACCCCTGGATTGGGTAGTCTATATTAACTGTCACTGTTTGTTGTTTAGTTATTCCTTCCACATGAATTAATGCTGTGTATACTGCCAGCACATGTTGCTCAAGGGGGCTGTATCTCACCTGCGCTCCAGTTGGAGATTTGGACCAAAATCCCAATGGTCTCTTTTTCCCAGTGTCATCCTTCTGCTACAGTCCCCAAGACATTACATTATTGGCAACAGTTACTTCCAGAATAAAAGGTTGCTGTGGATCAATTGGGCCCAGCCCCACAGTCTGCTGTAGGGCCTTTTTTGCTTCTTCAAAAGCCGTTTGCTGCTTGGGACCCCCATTGAAAGTCACACTTTTTTCTCATTACATAGTGAACGGGCCGCAAAATCAGTCCAAGGTGAGATATAAACGCCCTCCAAAAGCCCATTGCTCCCAAGAAGGCCTGCGTCTGCTGTTTCGTTTTTGGGACTGCAATTTTCTGAATACTTTCTAGTGCCGCTGCAGGAATTTCCCTTTTCACTCCATTCCAAATCATACCAAGGAATTTTACTGATGTCCCTTGTTGTGTTTTATTTTCATTTATAGCCCACCCTCTATTCTGAAGGTGCTGAGTTACAGTTTTTAATGCAATATCTACATCAGACTTTTCTCCAGTAATCATTATGTCATCAATGTAATGAAAAACAGTCACTTTGTCCAGCTGTAACATGGCTAGGTCTCTAGCCACTAGTACATGACACAGGGTAGGGCTGTGCAGATATCCCTGTGGTAACACTTGGAAGGTATACTGCCTCCTCTCCCAAGTAAAAGCAAATTGGGCTCTGCTTTCTTCTGCTATTGGAATGGAGAAGAAGGCATTTGCTAAGTCCAAAACTGCATGATATGGCCCAGCAGATGAAGACAATCTTTCCACGATCGTAACAATATCTGGAACAGCTGCCGCTAAAGGTGGGGCCACCTTGTTCAGACCTCGAAAATCTATGGTCATCCGCCATGACCCATCAGGATTCTTTATCGGCCACACCAGACTGTTGAATGGACTCACAGTTGGCTCAGTTATACCAACCTGAAGCAGTTCTTGGATGGTCTCAGTGATCTCGGCGTGCCCGCCTGGGATATGATACTGTTTGATGTTTAGTATTGTTTTAGGTGTGGGAATATAAAGTGGTTCCCACTTAACATTGCCTCGGACTACAGCCTTGACTGCATTGACTGAACAATGCCACACTCCAAACCTAAATGGGCCTACAGTGGTTTCCAAAGTTCTACCTTTTAACACATCTATTCCTAAAATGTGTTCAGGTACTGGAGCTATTACTGCTTCAATGAAAATAGGAACACCATCCCCGAAATCTATCTTAACCTTGGTTTTGGTACCTAATGTTTTTGCCCCCCCATAACCATCAATCTCTACATATTGTCCACAAAATTTATGGGGGTTGCCTGAAAAAATGGTTATTTCTGATCCTGTGTCTTCCAGAGCCATTACATGCTGTGGCCCTCCCCTCCAAAAAATGGTAAGAGGTACGTAAGGACGTCGGTCCCCAGGTGTAATTACTCTTACTGTACCCCTAGCTACTAGGGACCCTCCTACTAGTCAATTTGTCTCCGTTTTTTCAACTAAGGTTCTCCATTCCCTTTTTCCCCAATCTATCTCATCACTGAATTCTCCCTTTTGCCAATGTGCTAACTCCTCATCAGTAGGGATGTCAGGATATAATTGATTCCACCCTACCTTCCCTTCAGTGGTACTTCTGGTTGGACTTTTTGTAGGTGTTTGCTTTTTGCCTGCAGAGCTTGAGCCTTTCTCTTTTTGTTTTTGCTTCCATTTTACATATAATTCCTCAGTAGCTATCCCATCTATTTCTGTAACGTCTACCCCCCACCTTAATAGATCCAGAAACATTTGCTTTCTTGTGATTTTTTCACCAGATTTATCCTTTGGTTTCTCTGCATTTGCTTTTCTAGCTCTTCTCTGTTCTTTTTCTTCTACTAATTCTGCCATTTGATTTAGAGTGACTATTACATCCCATACCTGCTGATCTACACAGCCTGCTAGGGCTGCCATCAGCTGCCCTTTCCACCACTGTGGCGCATTTCTGATCAATTTACTTCTCATATTGCTGGTCATTATTTGTGCATCTGGTCTTTTCGGAAGCACTACTGCCCCATTCTTTAATTCCAATGAATAAATGGCAGCCAACATAGCCATTTCTCTTAACTGCTGTATTGCCTCTGCTATTGTTTTCCAAGGCTTATGTTCATCGGTTACTGCTGTAGCATCAGGCCAAGCAGCTTGGAAACCTGTGGCTAACTACACCACCAGTGTATTTACCTGAGGATCATCATGGTTTACATTGTTTACTATTTGCTTTAAACGTGGGTGGAACACCAAACATGCACATTGGTGCATCTCTTCAGCATTTAGAGACACTGCTTCTCCCCCTGTGTCCCAAACCCAAAGAAACCATGCTAAAAGAGTTTCCCCCAGCTTTTGCGTATAGATTTGGATTACATTTAATAATTCAGCTTGGGTATAACTCTGCACCTCAACCCATTGTTATGGCGCCGCCCCCCCCCCCAGTGTACTGTCCCTTTCTCTCAATAACTGGACGTGTCTCCACTGATGGGGAATTTACTATTTCAAAATCACTATCTCCCTCATCAGTTGAGGGAAGATCACCTTCCCACTTCTTGGGGTCAAACGCTGCCTTACACAGCAAAGCACAAACCCGGGGCCTTGAGGGCGGACGGTGTAGTTTTCTCCCATTTCGTTGTCTACGCTGTTGAATTATTCAAGTATCTAGAGTCACTGAATTAGATTTCCAGTGTTCATCTTCCTCTCCTACTTTAGCAAGTGCCATATCTGCCTTCTCCAAGGCATCTCTATCCAATCTGTGTGTATGCGTGTGTTCTTTACATTGCTCTTCTAACTCTAGGACTTTTTCTTTTAGTTTCTCTACATCTCTATCTAATTCCTGAATTGCCTCAAAGAACAGCCATCTGGTTGCTCCCATCCCTTTCTTCACCTTTTCCCCTTATCATCCAATTTTAGTTCCAATAAAGCTTTAGCTAGACTATCAGGGTCTGCCTTAGGTCTTTCTTGCAAAGGTTTTGGGGAAGGAGGGTGTGAAACTTGACTTAATACCTTAGCAAGAGGGTCACATTTCCCAAACAATGCTGGCATCATAGTACCAACGCCCAACTTATTTGGGGTACCTGACACAACATCCTCCTTGCCTATGCCTATATGTTTTAAAGGAAAAAACCTTGGTTGTTGTGACATTTCCACTGCAAACCTCAGATCCTGCTCACTGCGCCAAATTAACTAGTCCGTTACTTTAAAGTCTGAGGTTAATACAGGATTAGAAATGACACAAGACACCAAGGCACAAACTTAACAATTTATTAAACAAAAACTTAGTAGATAAACAGAAAAAGACTAATAAATCATGTACTTACAACCATATGCATAAACAAAATCATCTTTACCACTGATAGGGAGACTTCAATCCTATCCAGTGCAGCTATCTGTTCAGTCAAGGCAAGGCCGGCACTGGCAAAATGGCTCTAAGCTCAATTCAGGCTGGTACTGTGATCAAATCCGGATGATGATGATTTCCATTTTAGCCTTTGAGCTTTTTATAGTCTTGAACAAACAATAAGGTCAATAGGTTCAACTAATGACATATTGATCACAAGCTTATCATGAGTTGATGGAATATTTTAGAAAATTACAGATCATTTCCTAAGTTGTAAACAAGTCTCGTAATGGCTGGTCTTATGCCTTACTTCCCTTTTCTAAAGAACAGTTAGCTCACAAACTTGTGATATAGTTCCTCATTGGAATCTCTCATATTCTGGTAAACATCTTTTAGGCTGATACAGGTCAACAAAAGTTCAGTTATGCCAGTAATCAGTGAGCAAGGCCTGCTCTTAAGCATATTGTATTGTTACAATATTAGCAGCATATAGTGAGGTAGATAATCAAACATACACAGTGGTATGTGGCTCGAGGCATAACAAAAACCTGTGTGGATCCGTCACAGTGGGAAAGCGCCAATGTCTTATTTTTATTTCATTACCCTGTGTTTTTATTTTAGCTATTATTGGTGCATGATCTGAAATAGTTATTGGGTGGGTATCAAGACCTTCAATTAAATGCGCATGTTCCAGTAAAATATAAATTCTTTCTAGCCTAGCCCAGTTTTTGTATCTTGGGGAATAATATGTAAATTCACTCCAAACTACTATTACTGAATTCACATCATCCATGCCAAATACTTTCATAAATTTCTTCATAAATCTACCCTTGTTGTAATTTTTTCCCTTCCGGGCCTCCCAGACACATCTTCACTGCTGTAAATAAAATTCCAATCCCACCTATAAGCAATATTCCTTGCTGAAAACTGATTATTTCTCCCAGAATGTTCTTAATCTCCATTATAGCAGCCTTAGGTAGAATGTAAATACATGCAAGTCTAATCCTCCTCCCTTGCCAGTAGCCCCTTAGCACTACAAATCTGCTATTATTATCTTTTTTATCTTCTTCTAGCATTACTAGAGCTCCTCTTGCAATTAATGTAAGTATGCCTCCTTTCCTTTGTCCCAGGCAGTGGCGTAACTACGAGAGGCGAAGTGAGGCAATTGCCTCAGGGCGCCAAGCGGCAGGGGGCACTTTGGGCAGGGGAATCCGCTGACTAGGTAATCATTTAATTTAATTTAAAAAAATAGTTTTTTTTTTTTTTTTTTTTTTTTTGTTAGGGCGTTCTTCTTTAAGAAGAAAGAAGTGTAGTCACGGGCGTGCTGACATCATCGCGCGCAGTGCAGCACATATTTTCAAGTTTGCGAGCGGGAACTGAAACGGTCAGTTTAGAACTTGTGCAGGTTGTCTGAATGGATCTGGCAGTCTGTCATCCACTTGCTGCAGATGGGACAAGTCTGGAGGTAAGAACGAGGAGACTGGGGACGTGGTTACATAGATGGATGTCATATCCCTGTTTCTGCGTTGTACTTTTCTCCCCAGATTTGTCTGTGAGAGTGACTAAATGTTTTTGATGTAACGTGCAAGGAATAACTGTATGGTACTGGTTCAGATGATACATTTGAGGAATGCCATGTTTGCAGCACCCTGGAGAGTGACCGTTTTGATCTTTAGTTTTTGTATTTGCTCTCTTTGCACATGTTGTGGTCATTTGTTTATTGTTTCAGTGTCAGCAGGTACCCAAAGATACAGTTGAGTGAATGAATCTTGAAATGCATGCCGTCAAGCATGGTAATAAGATTTGCTGGTTTAAAAAGCAATTATTTCTTAGCTGGTCTATAGTAGTTTTTATTATAGTTTCTTAATTGTGTGGGTATATTCACGCTGGCTTTTTTGGAGTTGCTTTACATTATGTAAACAAAATACTGTTTTACTCCCGAGTTTCTCCAAGCATTTGGTTCTTCTCGCTTTATGTGCTATATTCTCCACAATGCAAACACTTGAAGCAGTAGAGCAGGTCATTGAGAATGTGATTAATTTTGGTGATGTTGAGTAGCTGGAGTCTAGGCTCCCAGGGAAATCTGTTTTGGTTCCTCTGCACACTGGACATTTGCAGACTATTGTTAAACTAAACTGATGGCGGTAGTAGTAGTTAAAATCAAAGAAACAAAATCCTAGACTGCATTAAGCCTGCAGTAGCTGGCAAGACTCAGCATGTGTGTTTCTGTATTTGAACTAACAATAAGATGTTGGTGGCTGTAATAGATGTAACTGTGCTAAGGCGTCAACAGTTTAGTGGTTCCAATATATATATTTTTTCTGCGGTGATGATTTTGCTCATCTGCTTTCCATTTTTAGCTGCTTTGTTGGGTATATTGGTATCTGCCTTGGGTCATCGTCATTGCCTTCTAGTCTCTGGAATAGCTATTTGCAGATAACACGGGGTGGTACAGCTCTTTTAAGTTAAATGTTTAAAAATCACAGTAGAAGGTGAGCTGCTACTTATAGCCAAAGCATACTGTTAGTATGCATGCATGACATGTTTCAAAGCATGGTGTATGCATTTTGTTTCATTGTTTACTGGAAAAATGTTCAAAACAATACACTTAAAATGCCCTCTAACAACTGTACTATATTGTACAAGGAATATAATGTAATACAGTCAGGAAGGTGTATCAAAGAGCATGTGTATGTTTCATGTTCAAGGGGCCTATGATTTTGAAGACAGACCAGAGTTAATATTTATCTGCCACTGACAAAATGTATTTTCTTTGAATGTGGGTCAGTCTTCTTATGATATTTGTGCATCTGATAGCATCAACTGCATTATCCTTGCATTATTTTATTTACATGAGAGCAGAGGTGAGGTGACATAGTATATATCTGGGGGGGTGCTTATCTTGCATCATCCAGCTTCTCTTCTACAGTGCACTATCACTGTCTCTACACAACAGAAAATGTCAGATGAGACACATGATTTCCTCATTCAGGTATAGCATTCCAAGGGGGATGTAACCAGCACCTGCTAGCAACAAGGTCACTTCAACTATTCCAAAGGTTAACCCTTTGCTGCTGCAGCTAGTTCTATATATTGATATTAGTGTCCTGTTGCTGTTTTTCTACCTATTATACTTTATAAATCAAAAAACACACATTTGTTGGCTCTGGATTTGACTGTGCTGGATTGTGCATGTATGTTTTTTTACTTTAGCTTCTTTAGAGTTTACCTGCAGAGCTGAAAATGTATCTATTTTGGCATTTTATGATTCTGCTTGAAAGATGAAAGAAGGCAAAATGTCCTTACCCGTGCTGTTCCTATAAATATCTTTACCACTTGTCAAAAATATATTAATCTGCAGCTTAATGGAACTCTGCAGAAATATATTTTCCAATGCACTTACTCACACATTAATTTATAGACTTATACTTTTGTTTCATCCAGTTCCATGTAACTGGGAAGCAAAATCTTGCCCTGGCAAGCAGTGAGTACAAGCTAAAGAAACAATCCTGTATAATTTTAAACAATGGCTTAAAGTAAAGGATACGCATGGATGTTTTCAGTTTAATTCGATTACTTACTGTCCTCCCATGTTACAAAGACATGTCTGCATTATTTCTTCCTGGGCCTCTGTTGAAAATTGTTTTTTTTTGTTCCAAGTCAGACTGTCCTGATTAACAAATGTTAAATAAAATTGACAGGCATTTGAATTTTCAGACTTCAGGATTCTGAATGTTTAAGTCCTTACATATTTGATGGTGCAGTGGTAGCCTCTGTTGAAAATTGTTTTTGTTCCATCCATTTGGCTTCAGTCATCTCGATGGCTTGGGTTCCCGGGGGGGGGGGGGTGTTAGGGCGCCTAGGAAAAGTTTGCCTCAGGGCGCTTCTAACGTAGTTACGCCACTGGTCCCAGGTATTCCAATGAATAATCGTCCTGAAAACATTTCTTAATCAAATTCAAATGTTCAGTCTTTTCTAAGTGTGTCTCCTGTAACACATCTATTTGCACTCTATATTTTTAATGTAGTTCACTACTCTTGTTTGTATTTATCTGTGAGGCCATTTACATTTAAAGACATTAAAGAAAGCATCACTGTATTAAAAAAGTTATTATTCCCATCTTTTATGTATAACACCTTTTTTTGTTAAATGTCTAGTTCCAGCTATTGTGTTACATGCATACAATGTTTGGCAGGTTGAACTTTTATATAATTATTTCTTGTCATATACATTTCAGCCTATGTCACCTCTTATAAAACTTTTTGTTTTATTGAAATCCCTCAAACAAAAAACACGCCCCAATACTCCCCTAAAACCTATTAACTTAATACTAACACACAAAACTATGTACACCTTCAAATATTGAAGTTTTTTTAAACTCTTGAAAGGAACAAAAGTCTCAAACTGATACCCACACTCATAGACTTGAGCTAACCTAAATGAAAGGTCATCCATGCTAAGACGCATGGTGTAGCCTGTGCTTCTACTAAGTGCTGATTGGTTTTGTCTTATCTTTAAAGCTCTCCCAGCTGGGAAAACCCAAAATTTTTTTCAGAGAACATTAACTACCTTGGGGAAGCCCATGAATGCTTCCAGAGAACATTATCTACTTTGGGAAAACCCCTGAATGCTTTCAGAGAACATTATCTCTTAGCCAGTTGTGATGTCCCAGCAGTGGACCAGTCAAGGAGCCTCAATCCTCACCACCGGCAACAATGGGGGACTTACACTAGGAGGATAATAAGTACACACATACTATTTCCAGATGCAATTTTCCTTAAGATCACACAGAGACCACTGTCAGTCCGGGGCTGGTTTCTCCCTCTTTCATCAGATCCCCAGTAAGACTCCCCACTGGCGCAGCTATAGAGTTTAAATCTCAACTGAGTGGCCAAGCCAAGACCTCCAGCACCCTCTCTGTCCAACCAGAGCTCCATATCCCTGCCCAAGTAGCTGACACACATACTCTTTGAGGTTTGGTTTACACACACGCACAAACACACACACACACACACACACACACACACACACACCTGGTAAAGGCTGACACAGGTTTACTATCTATGCCCCCTTTTGCCCAGACTATAAGGTCGTTATCACTGCCACCAGCCAACTCCTTACCAGCTACTTTAAGGCCCTTAACAAAGGGTTCCAATCTTACAGTGTAATATTAATATTAATACTAATGGTAGTTTGACCATAAGCAATGCTATTATGAGTGGCCTACACAGTGTCAACAAATAAATATGGAAGTACTCTCAAAACTGAAATATCTCTGCATAGATCAGCCACAATGAAAGGTTTAAATATATTTAATAATAAATAATAAAAGAACAAGACAATACTAAATATATATTTCAGAGTTCAAACCCACAGGAAATATTATAAACAACATTGAAGGACAGTCTCAAATAAAGAAACATATCTAAACTAAGCTTCACTATATTCCTGACTGAATCTAAGAGAATTACTATAGTTCATAGTTTAGTAATAAGCTAACTGCCCTTGTGAGCCATTTTAAGCCTAGCCAATTATCCATTGTGAGACTCAAACCCTGCACCTTGTGTTTGTAAGGCAAACACCTTACCCATTAAGCCACCCTCCCAACCATAGTTAACTTACTTAACAGCAAGTCAGATGTGGTGAATGGA